>NW_010232908.1:23881-28318 GCF_000690775.1 Eurypyga helias | reverse complement strand
GCAGCATCCCCTCCCTCTACCTTCTGGCCATTCTTCTCTGGACACAGTCCAGGATATGGTTGGCTTTCTGGGCTGCCAGCGCACAACAAGAATGTTGTGCGGGACAGTATCGAAGGCTTTGCACAAGTCCAGGTAGATGACATCATTTGGCCTTCCTTTACCACCAAGGTCGTGACCCCATCATGGAAGGCCATGATCTGCCCTTGGTGAAGCCATGCTGGCTGTCACCAATCACCTCCTCGTTCTCCATGTACCTGAGCATGGTTTGCAGGAGGATCTGCTCCATGATCTTGCCAGGCACAGAGGTGAGACTGACTGGCTTGGAGTTCCCAGATCCTTCTTTTTTCCCTTTTTAAAGATGGGGGTTATGTTTCCCCTTTTCCAGTTATGGAATGTTTTGTTCCAGTCATGCTGTGTTTTGAGGCCAGGTATTTTTAGGCACCCTGGGCTGTGCAAGGTGATCTGTAAGCATTATACTTAAAAGTACAAAGCAGTAATTTGTTGGCCAACAGACAGAAGCCAGGATTTCACAAGCTGCTGGGCTAGGCATCAGTGTGTTCTTCTCCCCAGCAAGATACTCAAAAAGACTTTGCTGGCGAGGCAAGGATCAGTCAGCAGAGGAAGAAGTGGCCTCCATGGCTCCCTGGAAGAGAGCTGGTGATTGCTGCTAAGCTGTCATCATCCACCAGTTCCATCAATACCGACACACTAATGCCACTGACACCTGGACAAATCCTCATCACCCTCTTCTTCCATTTAAGATTTTACATCCTGTTGTGTCAATATTTTTCTTCTTGAATTATTGAGCTCCTCATGATCCATGTGTCTCAAATTCTTTTTTTAAAGACTTGACAAACATTGTCACAGCTTTGTCACAGCCTAGAAATTTCTCAGCAGCCTGAGCTAAGGCTGTGCAGCCAGGACGTATCAGAGGTGGGCCGTGGATGCTTAAAACATGCTCTCCTCACCCTCAGTTTGTTACAGAGAGGGCTACAGACAGAGGAGGTTATATTAAGGAGAATCTCCAACACAATACAAATATAGATATACCTGTGTTCATCTCTGCCTCTAGAAATAGTAAAAGGTCACTACTACTGATGCAAAACAAGGCACTACCTGTATTTTTGAACTGCTTTTTTTTTTTGTCATATCAACCAGGATCCTCTTTGAGACCTCTGTTATGATTGATGTATCAACCTCAAATGAGGCTCTACAGCCATTAGTTAACTCATAAGCCATAAAATATATGTTTTGATTAAAAAGTGATAGCTATCATCATTCGGCTAATGGCAGAGTCTTCTAATCTCATTCCTGCAATAGTATAATGATGAGCAATTTACTGCTTTTGAATACATACAGTGATAGCATAGGCATATATTTATTGTACTCATTATCATCTAGGAAACCTAATCAACTCCTCCTGTATGAGCAAAGTACAGAAGTTTATAACACCATTATTAAACAACATAGAAACTAATGGGTATGATGGATGTAGCGCATAAAAGCATCCTCACCTGACCACATTTGGCCTCATGCCTAGAAAGCTGAGGACAGGGAGTCGTACCAAGGTGTCATTGTGGTCAAAACTTGTCATGCTAAGGAAATTAACTGCTTTCACTTGCCATGGATTTTTGTACAGATCTGCCTTTTGTACCTGCCTTCTCTTACCTTGAACCTGCACAGTCCAATGTACCTGTCATGCTGAGAAGCAGCAGGATTCTCAGCCGCCTCCAGCAATGCTTCTATGAAACTCTCTACTGTTTTTTTCTGAAATTTTTTGGGGGTCTCTTGGGTAAAAGTCTTCTGTTACAGAAGGGAACTAGCCAAACACAAAATAAAGAGAATGTACAAGTGCTAAAACAACTGCTTTGGGAAAAGTGAGACTTTGGCTTCCTGAGGTGGGTGGTTCACACAAGGCATATTTGGGGCTTCCCTGGACAAAAGACATGCTGAAAAATGCTGGCAGACTTCCATTTCACATACTATGTATCCATACTCCTGAAACGCAGCTAGGTCCTCCAGTCTTCCACAGGAAAAAATAGCATTAATTTGGATTGGATGATCAGGAGACCACAGTTGCAGTCTGAAAAAAGTATCATACCAAACTCACAGAGAAAATGCGTCACTGAAAGTAAGGTTAGAATGATGTAAAGAACCTTTTATTTCCTGTTCTGGTTTCTTCTATAATACGATCATAAACATTTAACTAAATTATATCTGCATTTAGTCAAATAATTTGTGTATATGTCATGGTCTAGGGCTGGGACCAGCAACAAAGCACCACAGAGCCACTTGCCCACTCCTCCCCCCAGTGGGATGGGGAGGAGAAACTATAAGGAAAGGCTCATAGGTCTAGACAGGACAGGGAGGGATCACTCACCAGCTATGGTCATGGGCAAAACTGACTCGACTTGGGGAAGAAAAATCAATGTAATTAGTTAGTGATCAAACCAGAGTAGCGTAATGAGACACAAAACACAACAGAACTTAGAAACCTTCCCCCCACCAGTCCCTTCTTCCCAGGCTCAGCTTTGCTCCCAATTTCTCAAGCTTCTTCCCAGCAGTGCAGGGGGATGGGGAATGGGGGTTGTGGTCAGTCCATCACATGTTGTCTCTGCTGCTCCTCAAGGGGAGAGATCCTCACACTCTGTTTCTGCTCCAGCCTGGGATCCTGCCTATGGGAGACAGTCCTCCATGAACTTTTCCAGCATGAGTCCTTCCCACGGGCTGCAGTTCTTCACTAACTGCTCCAGTGTGGGCCCCTTCCATGGGATGCAGTCCTTCAGGAGCAGCCTGCTCCAGCATTGGTCCCCCATGGGGTCACAGGCTTCTTTAGGCACTGCTCCCTGCTCCAACGTGGGACCCTCCCTGGGCTGCAGGTGGGTGTCTGCTCCCCCTGTGACCCCCCATGGCTGCAGGAGCACAGCCTGCCCTCTCACCACGGGCTGCCGGGGAACCTCTAGTCCAGCCACCTCCTCCTCACCTTTCCTTACTGACCTGGGTGTCTGCCTGGTTGTCTTTCTCACATCCCACTCCCCTGTCCCACTCCTCTTACACTCTATTTCCACTTCTGCTGCTGGTTCTCTTTTTGTTTTCCCCTCTTAAATATGTTAATCCACTGAGGCGTTGACTGGATCCGCCGTGGCCAGAGGCAGGTCTGACTTGGAGCTGGGGCAGCTTCTAGAAGCTTCCCACAGGAGCCGTCCCTGTGGCCCTTTCCCCCCACTACCAAACACACCCACGCACAGAGAAACCCAACACAGTATGAAAATCTTTCCTAAGTACAAACTAGCTAAGGTGTTCATCTGCATATCCTTTTCTGCAGCTCAGATTTATTGTCAGGTTTATTGACCCCTGGCTCTTGAGAGGAACAATTTGGGGCCTTGAATAGTACTTTAATTTTGAGAAACTGTAGAATTGCTTTTAAATCCTGAACTATTACTCATGCTACCCATTAGAAATCAATAAGGCAAAAATGACTCTGTGCATTACTGTTGAGTCATAGCCTTTGACATAAAGGTAAGTCTACATCCCTAAGCACCATCCCGGAATAAGATGCCATTTTGAGATGGCAAGGTTTTGCATCATGCCTCCAGATCAGCCAATGCTTTTGTGGTTCTGTCTGCAATACTTACGGTTTTGTCAGGAATTCAGAATTTTTCTTTTGTATGAAAAAATGTCAGTTCAAACACACAAAAAAACCCTTTTACTGAAATGAAGGTAGAAAGAAAAATACGATCCCTTCAGTCAAAAAACAAGAGGGATGAAGTCTAGGAAATGCCATATATTCTTTGATTTGTTTACAAAGACACTAAAGGATATGATATACCCTACTGAGTTTCTGTGCCAGTTTAAATTGAACTGAAGGATCATAAAAATATGCTGATAATTAGAGATTTTAGAAAGAATCTGATCTGGCAAAATCTAATCTCCAAGCAGTTTAACTCCAGTACCACTCTGTTGATTCCATTAAGCTACCTCTGATTTACCCTTAACTCAAAGATAATTATTGTTTTCCATTAAAGAGGATGTTTTATTTTTAATGAAGAGAGGTTGCTTGCTGCTTGAGGATTACAACCAGATTTATCCCCCATGCTATTCCTCTGAAGTCAGCAGATAAAATATGGTAGAGTAAGACCACACTATACCTTTGTAAATATTTTCTTTTTAAAAAGTGAAGCTAATAGTCCTATTGCACCACTTTTATTTTAATTAATTTTTTTTTTCTCCCTCATTTTGTACATTTCTTGTCTTCCTATATTGCGTGTTTTGGTGTTAGATATATTTCTTTATACAACAGGTATCATAGAGCATCTGTCTATGGAGGGTCCTGTAGACTGCTTAGACATTGAGAAAAGTGACTAATGCAAATATGGAACTGATCCACAGACAGTATTACATAATGCAGGAAAATCAGTGTTCAAAAGTTCTTTCCCA
>NW_010232908.1:0-23871 GCF_000690775.1 Eurypyga helias | reverse complement strand
TGTGCATCCATCATGCTGTGTTTGCTTCTGTTCGTCTCACTCTTGCCATTTCTCCTGAGATGCCACGAGCAGTCACACACACACACACAAACTAGGATGAACCATCAGTAGCATTTTCTTCATCACCTAAACAGAATTTAGAGATGGTTTTCAGCTAGGAAAGGGTAGTGGACCTGATGCACAACCATGATATTAGTTGTATTTTGTATCTAATTATCACGAGGCCTGGGATGTATTTGGCATGGAATAAAGACTGAGGGGGACAAAAAAACAACCAAACAAAAAAAACCAACCAACCAACCAACAAAAACCACCAACAGGAAAGTGTTGAGAGGATTTTCTATTATTTTCATAGTAGTATAACTTTATCTAAGACTGGTCTCATGCTACCAGACCTGACTATTCATGGACTGTGTATTTAAATGGTAAGAAAGACAATTCATCATCAGAATAACATACTGCCAAGCCACCAAAACTTTTGAAACTTTTTACAAGACTTCAGGAAAAAAGAGCAGTGTATAAACATTCCTGTGAGGTTTAAATTATCGCAGTGTTACCACAGTGTATGTAGCTACCTATCTGTAATGATTGCATTGGTACCATGCCTATAAATCCTCACAGATCCATTTGTGAAGGGGCAAAGGCCATTTGTGAAGCTGAATTTTATACTATGTTAGAGAAAATTCATGTTATATTGTCATAGTAGTTTCAGTTTTGTTCACAGTTTTGCTGTTTTCCCTTAAATTGAGTTTAGACAGAAAACTACTGTGTTTTCCAGCTGTGAGAAACAGAACAGCATCTGTGACTGCTTGACTATACCAGTATAACCAAGAGCATAATTTGTTCACCAGCTATAATTTACAGGTTTCAATTAACTCAAAATGCTAAACCTCAGTTAGGACTCTGGCAAGATCTCAGATTTTTGTAGGATTAAGTGATAAGGACTTTCTTCAGAATCAACGTGAGGCACAGAAAAACTTGACTTCCTGAAAAACTGTGTCTTGACTGTTCTGATTCCTAGCATAGTTCACATAGTTATAGGAAAATCTGTCTCTCTCACTGACATGTCTGTGGGAAAAAGAGTATATAATACAAATTCCTTTGTTCAACAAGGTTTCTTTTGTTGGAGAAAAAAATAAAGCTCTACATTTTACCTAAATTTAAAATTAAAATCTGTTTGTTATGTCTATACTTACCCATCATTTTACCCTATCTCAGAATTTTCTCCCTAATCTGCTAATTCTGAGAGAAAGAGAAACAGATCCTAGCATCCCTTCCCTGCAGATATCATTATCAAGCAATGAATCTGTCTCACCTCCTGGTCTCTAGCAGATGCCAGATTTCCTATGGCTTTGTGGGGAGCTCAATGTAGCCTATGTAGCTCTGCTAGAAATTCCCATGAAAATTGTAGGAGCCATCCCTGTTACCAGATTATATCACAGAAAGTCGTCCATGTTTTTCAATAAATCTGTCAACAGAGAAGATGAAAAAACATAAATGAACTACCAGGAGGTCATGACAGGATTGTCTTCCTGAAATAAAACTTTTTGTGACAACATGTGCGTTTTAGTTGAGCTCAGAAGAGCTCTTCTGAAGTGACTGTCTCCACTTGATCCAGATGGCAAACCATTCTTGAACCACATGAACCTGATTTCTTTAGATGAAAAAAAATTGAGGGCAGGAATAATATCACCAGACTGTTTCCATGATGAAAGTGATATGTAATTCTTAATTTCTTTATGCTGGTCATTATTTTTCAGCTGAAAAGACTGTTGTTCATTTTGAAGTCCGTAATGTATTTTTCTTTGTGAGGTCCTTTTGCTTTGTAAAATTTACCTTTGTAAAATCTTCAAAATGTGAACCAAGCCTAGTCATAATATCCATATTTAAATTAGGAGTCTGCATACTCCCTTTTCTCCTGTAATGCAAGAAAAGTTCCTTGCTGCAATTCATGTCCATCTCCTCTGTGCAACAGCTGCAATTTATACAGATTATAAATTCAAACCTCAGATAATTTAAAAAAAAAAAAAAAAAGCCGTTTTGGCTCTAATGAAATCCAACAGTCCTGAGAGAAGTTACTTATTCTATTGGATTGTCTGTAGGCTTATTGAGTATACAGTTGGGGTCTTGTTCGTTTTCTATTTCTTTTCACATCATTCATCTCCAGCAGTAGATGTCTGCCGGTGAACACAGCAGATAATCTGCAACACTACTGAAAAGATACATCAGCCACAAAAGCATTGACAGAGTCAGAATATGTAACTACATAGGCCAAGGCAATGACTGGTGTTTGGAAAAAAGGTTGCTGGAACTGAAGCAGGCAGCTTCCATTTACCAGAGTTTCCAGGCCCCAGCTAAAGACATACGAGTTACACAAAGACGATAGAATAAGGTGCTCTGGCTCTAAGGAATTGGTTATGTGAACAAAAAGTGCTGAGGAAAGGCTTTCAGGGACCAGCTGCACAGGTATGTTTGTGCTCAGACTACCAGGTTACTGCTGTTCAAATTCCCTCTGAGTTTTAGAAACTGAAAGAATTTAAGAAGATCCAGTCTTGCGGTATTGCAGCAGAAAGTACAAAATCAAACTTTCAATGGATGTTTCCAAGGAGGTCCCTAGCGCAAAAAGAATAAATGGATTTCCTGCCATGCAGCAACAGAAGCCTACTAGAGAGACCTGTAAACCGTGAATATAACAGTGGCAAAAGTGAAAGAAGGCTCAGACACACTAAGTTTACTTTAAAATAAAAAAATCCCCTACATTTGCAATAGCAAAATGTTGTCTTGGTTTAACACATATTGGAAGAAAGTTTAAAACAAATACAGTCACAGCCTGGGGCAAGGAGAGTTGCAGAGGGCAAGGCTGGCTTTTCCTCACATTCAAAAGCACAGTTTGGAAGAAAGGAAAAAGCACAGAAAGGAACAACAACTAAAGTGACTGGCTTTTCTTCTCCCTTAATATCTTTTTTGAACAGCCAGAAAATACATTTTTCTCACACAACAGCACAAAGTGCCATTCTGTAATACTTGGATGTTAATTGTCACTATGATTGAGATAACTACATAAAGCAGCCGCTTTTGAAAAATATTTGCTGCTTGTGTTTTCACTCTTCGTATAAATATTGCCTGAGCAATTTTCATTTCAACACTTATTTACTGTAACTTCTATTTTCATTACAACTTTGTGAAGCGCTGAAACTTCGCTAAACACACCAACCTTTTTCCCCATATCAACTAAAAATTAATAAAAACATGCCAAAGGCAAGTGCTTTTTAACTTCCATCCAGTTTCTCATTACCATTCCCCTTCTCATCTCCTCCTTCATTCAGATGCTTGGATCAGAGAGCGACTTGCTCCAAGGCTGACTTCATAGGTAACAGGCACTGGTTCATTTTAATGACTGTCACTCTCGCAACATGAATACAAGAAAGGCTTTACTCTTTTATTCAAATAATGGTCCAAGCATTATGAAAATAAGTTTCATGTAAGATTTTTCATGCTGAGCATGTAATGGACTTGAGAACAGCAATTGTTTTCCATCCTGCCTGAAATTTCTGCGTTCTGGATGACGTGCTGGTCAGGGAGCACACACTCATCTAGTGAAAAGGTGAAGATGAGCATCCAGAAGTGCTAAGCCTGAATGAGGCCAAATCCAACATCTTTTGACATTTCCCATAAAACTGGAGCTTCTTGGGCCTGTAGCGAAATCGATGCCTCAGTGAAATCAACAGCCCTGTCAGTTCTACTTTGAGTAGTTTTTCCATATTCTTAGGACTATGGGGAAATCCCAACTTCCACAGTCTTTCATCTGTGACAGCCCCTCCTGGCTCAGTTATCAAGACCCGGAGCTTAGGTTTTGCCTCATCAGATAGCATCTCATCAAAGATCAAATTTAGAATAGCGTTACATTCACAGTACATCTATCGCCTTCTCCTTGTTTTCAGTTTGTATTTGTCCCATTCTGTATTTGTATTGGCATCAAGCGGTAGAATTAAGGAAAGAAAAGACTTAGTTTCAACATTCACCACTGCATAGGATCTATAGTGACACTAAATGCTAGCTTAACAGCACCAAGAACATGTAAAATGCCACTGAATATTCTTGTTCTACTATTATGGGATATTGTTATGCTAGCAATGACCTTTCATGGATTGGTATGAAATTAGTGTTGTGCTCTGGGAACTGAGTCACTGTTCCAGATTTGAGGTCTAATAGCAGAAAGATAGAAGTCAAATAATCCTGAGCTTCTGTCCTGGATTAACTGCAAGAAGCCAAATGTGTTCCCTGTTTTCATCCAAGAAAATGTGCTAGGACTATCTTTCACTTACCATAACTATAACCAGTGAACTAGCCAGGAGTTTGTTAGGTTTTGTTATTTCAAAAGCAGATTTTGACCTATCCTTTGGCCTTGTTTTGCACACTGAGAGCTGCCCTAAGGCTTCCGTCATCGAACCACCAATGTCTGTGATTCGTGCCAGGTACTCACTAACCGAGCCAAAACCCACGTCTGAACAGTGAGTCCCCACCCTGTCCTCAGCAGACCATACGCAACTGGCTTAGACCCTCCCTTGGGGCTTGGCTTTCTTGGCAACTCAGGAACAGTAACAAAACAACAGCCAAAGGTTCACAGCTGTCCTAGGGATTCTCCCCAAGGTCTTTGCTTTCCCTCACTTCCTTCTTCATTTTGCCTAGGGAGCTACTGAATTTTTTACTCCCCCTCACAAGACAGTTAGCAAGTAATATTTGAGACAATGGGGGGGGGGGGGGGGGGAACCAACAACACCCAAAACCAACAAAACACACAAGTATTTGATAAATTATTTGTAAATAGCACCTGCTGTTATATTAAGAACAAGAGCAAAGAAAGTGGAATAGCTGGTCTGTATTTTGTCCAGTTTATAACTAAACAGGTTATCCAGCAAGATTTTGAGAGCATCTAAAAGAAAAGATACAGAAGAGGTATAAATTACAACATTATTTTCACATCTTGCTCTGCAAATTTACAGGCTTCCCTATGCTTTGAACAAATGAACTTGGCTACTGAGCCTGCTTTTCAGCACACCATCAGAATACCTCAAAGCATTCATCCCACCAGGAGACAAAATAGTCAAGTCCTCCTACAGTCAATTTTAAATGCCATTGTATTTGATTTTCTTCCACTCTGCAAATACTGTAAATATTACAGATTCTTTTCTGGTACCACTTTCTTGAGACCCAAATGATGGTCCTCCCATCTTCCATTATGAAGTTCCCTCCCAAAGCCACTTAATTCCACTTGGCTTCCAACCTAATGTAGAAGGGAAAACACACCAGCTCTAAAAGACAAGTGCCAGCAATCTTAACTACCATGTGTCTTACTGCTGCAAAATGTGCCCTTCCCCTCCACAGCTAGTTTTTAAATGCAATCGTAACATGGAAACATTTTTTATACTTTCTTTTTATGGAAGAAGTTGATCAACATAATACACAATACATCCAGTCAACTGACTGGAAGGGGAAAACCTTTAAACAAGTGACCACACGTGCTACTGAGGAACTTCCTAACCTGCCACAGAGGACAGGATCACACCCAAAATTCTAGCAATTATGGTCATAAAAATGCAGCTTCGCATGCAAAGTGGGTTAGACACTGGCCTGAGAGGGGATGTTGCAGCTTTATTAGCAAAAATTGTCTTTTCAGCACCCACTGCACATCCTTCAGCTTCACTGTAAACAACCCTGAATGGCAAGCTTAAGTTCATTACTAGTTTGTGTTCCTTATAGTTCAGGTACAAAAGATTATCAGGAAATATAATGCATAAGCTTGTCCTTGCCATGTCATTGCCATTGTTTCTCTCAGCCTCAGCTCCAGTCCTACGGTCTATACCTTAAATTTCTCCTTTTCAAGGTACTTCCAATAGCATAGAGTCAGCCAACAGGGAAAAGACATAAAATATGAAACAAATTACAGGCTATTTTAATCTCATCTCTCCAATGGCTAAAATACAGTCCCTACAGAATTTACATCATTGTTTGATGTCATAGAACCATCACTTTAATCACACTGATCTTTCATTGTTTGTTTTCAGTGAGTTCCAGAAGTTTGTATTGTGTGTACCTGGATAAAAGTATCCAGCTGCTTATACACTCAAATGTTACTAGATCCACCGCTGGAAGATCCTGCAGCTGGCAGGTTTGGCATGCACTTATAGAAATTTCTCTCTGTTAACCCTCCAAAATAAACTTCATGAACCTTGCAGGCATGATACATAAGATTTTATCTTTTTAAAATCCCTTCCATTACGATGTCAGCCCACTTGTCATGCCACCTTATCCCACCCCAAACAGCTGATGCGTCTCTAACACAAAATATGATAAGAGGCACTTGTCCCTCTGTGCCCTGCTTCCATTTCCCCAGCTGGATGACTGCTTCTCTGCAGCAAGGCCAGGTGGGACACTGCACCTCCCAGAGAACAGCTCCTTCCTGCAGACGGTGACAGGACTCTACGGCAGCGCGGTGCCCTGGGAGTAGAGAAGGAGGTCGCAAGGCAACGTGGAGAAAAGGTGTTGCTCTCTTTCCAAGCCTGCACAAGAAATAACTCCATATCTGGAAACGACACCCAAGGAAGGGGAAAGAATGCAAGACCTCACCGTGCGGTGTCAGCAGATCATGCGAAGCGGGGTGTGGGATTTCCCAAGAGTGAGCTGGGGAGACCTGTTAGGGCTGACCTGGCAGCCTCCCATCCACAGGGGTGGAATACAGCCCTTTCTTGCTGGAGAACCTTGGCAAGAAGGAGGCGTGCGATGGGCAGCCGTGTGAATGCCCAGAGGCTGGCAGGGTGCCCAGCTGGAAATCAGGTTACTTAAGTTGCCTTCTAGCCCAGCCTTTTAATATTTCTTGCCTAGAGCTCAATTTCTCCTTTTCCCTTCCTGATTTCTATTTGCCCCTCTTTCTGGTCTTGGACCTCTGTTTACTATCGTTCTTTTTTTTTTTTTTAATGTTGAAAACAATACTGTGTAATCTCAGACTTTCTTTTCGGCGTTTCTCATCTTCCTTGCAATCACAATAGAAAAGACCTCAACTTTTGGTTTTTCATGGTAGGGTTTGTTAATGATATTTTTCTTAATGCACGCCATTCAGTAATGTAAAAATACAAGCATTTCAAACCTGAAAGGTCAAGTAAAGCAAATAGATGGTCTCTGAAACTCTCAATCACTGCTTGCATTTTAATGTTTCATGATCTGCAAAATCACTCACGGTATTTTTCAAAGTTATGTGTAATGAAGGTGACCTTTTCACTTCTCAGGAAAAACCCTAAATAATTAATTATCTGTCTGGTACTAACGTCAATAAACATAGTCATCATTTCTTGAGCTTTCTGACAGTGGTGGGGAAAAAGCAACACCTTTGGGTCTTGTGAACTTCATTTGCTGAAGCTGGCCTTCTTTGGATTTACATTGCTCTCTTGTGGCCAGATCAGGCATGTACAATACAATAGTATTCTATCCGAAGAATATCCTTAGTCTTTTTGGCCACTACGGTCATTCTCAAATTGCTACAAAATAGTGCAAACGTCAAAACCTGCCAAAACAGATGTTTGAGAGACGTGTGTTCTCTCTCTGTCTTTTTTTCTTTTTTTATTAGGCAAGTTACCTAAGGTGTCCAGTTATCAAAAACACCTCCAAATACTTAACTATTTGTAAACTGTGTGGAAAAAAAGAAAAGGTTGCTCCTGTTGTTGGAAGAATATTTTAATATGAGCTTTTTCTTTAACCAATGATAATTTTCAGCGTGGAATTTTAATTCTACTATTCATAGGTTTTCTGATGTATCACCAAGTCTCCTTGAGCACGGCAAGCTCAGTGTTAAAAAAACAAATGCACCTAGAATTGAGGAAAATCCTACATCCTACCAGTGTGTGCTCAGCTCAGACCCGCCTGTGTGCTCCCCTATTTCAAATGAGCCCTGAGCAAGATTTCCAGACCCACATTTCCTCGTGTCACAAGGTGGGATACAGGAGAGCACTCGAGGGAGCCACAGCCACAGCAAGGCTGTAGACAGGCCAGTACTGCAACCCCACGCTCTGGTGATGCTCATGTCCTCACGATGTGGCACAGCAGGGCCGAGGTCCATACTACAGCAGACCCTGCCCTTGTCCCCTTCACAGCCCCATCCAGCCCTTCCCAATGCTCCCCTTTTTCTCAGGCAACCGAGTGAGGGCTACCCAGATATCAAGTGCAATATTTAAGCCTGCTTCATATACAGTTTTCAAAGAGAAAATTTCAGGATAAGAACCCTTTTTCTCTTCCTGATGTTGCTCTCTTCTTGCTAAATTTGGATTACCCTTCAAATATTTCAGTTTGTAAATAACTTTGACATTCTTCCTCTGTCTTACTGCATAAGTAATTTTAGCATCGTTGTTGGACAGTTGGTAAATAATTGCCTTGGAAAATAAAGAAAAAGAAAAACATCCTGTGAGAAGATTTTAATTTTTACAGACACTAGGCCAATTGCTAAATGTAAAACCAAAGGATGAGACTTAAGATTCTTCCTTGAGATTATTATCTCTTTGGAGTACCTAATTTCTGCTTTTAAAGAGCAGATATACTTATTTCAAAGACACTGCAACCATCTATCAGCTTGCATAAGTAAAAAACATACTACAGAGTGTTAAGTGAAGAATATAAAAATACTGCCTTTAATGATTTACTGGTTAGCATTTTATAGCATCATTAAAAATACTTCCTGTTTTGTTACATACAAAATATCCTCACGTATACTAGTTCACTTTAGACACCTTTGAATGTGCTGAAATATAAAAACCTAACCCTTAGCTCTGTATATGGAATTATGCATATAAATACCAGCAAATGGATGGATGAAACAGTTAAAATTTTTTTCTTAATCTCTTTAAATTATTCTTCATGTTTCTGGCAAATTGTAATTTCTTTTTATCCCAGAAAAATAAGGCCTATGCAATCATCTTTTATGTATACATAGCATATGTGAGTTTTCACATGTACTGTAGCTTTTACTTGTAGTATACACTATTAAATCTGACATATAGAACAAGTCTTAATGTGCTGCGTTTCTAAAATATAAAGGAAAAAAAGGCAGCCAGTTGGAGGAGGATGGCTTTCTTAGCACCTTCATGGAGAAAATGCAGTCTGATCTCAGCTCCCAGAAAACATCCAGAAAACCATTGCCAAGAGGGACGTTATGACATTTCCAACCATGGAAATGCTGTAGTGCAAACTCACTGCTTATTTGACACCAGGGATAGCAGAAGAAGCAGGTCTGAAAACCAGCCTTCACCACTTCTGTTTTCCATGGTGCTGCTCGTTTCTCCATGAAGGCATTACAGTGGGAAACTACTGATGACATTGAAACACCTCTGTGAGCTTACAGTTTCCTTTATTTTGATTTTGTTTACATTTTAAATGCATTTTTAATTATACATAAAATTAAAATTACATGTATGTGTTATTCTACTATCTCCAAACAGACAATCTGTTGAAAAAAAAACCAAAAAAAAGAAAAATATGTGTTCAGTTGATATATTGCATTGTCACTATGGGTTTAGGCTTCATGTGTAAACTTCAGGATGAAAGATGCTTTTCAAGTGTCAAGTTTTCCTCATTGTATTTTGGCATATAACTATCATTGCATGTCTTTCATTTGCATGAATATGTATTTGGTTCTGCCACATCTATGACCATTCATACACTGACTTTTTGGAACACAGCAGTGAATTAATGGTGAGCGAGTATGATGGATTTTTCAGAGATACCTTACAAAAAACCTTTGATTTTACCATATAAGCATATTAAAATGTCAGTATTACACTAGCGGGGCCACAGAAAAGACTATACTGCTGACATATAAACTCATGTCTTTCAATACAGTGCTGTGCTGCATAGTATTTTGGTGTGGGTCAGCATCTGCTCCTGTCACATGCCAAAACAGCTGTGAGGTTTAACGCAGTGAATCATCTTTTTGCCAGTTGCCTTTCAGAGTGCCTGTTTAAGTTTCTTTTTGATCCAGTTGGCTTAAAAAAATACGACCACTTTTCCGCACTTGTCGCAGTTCTCTTGGTTTTATTATTTGGTGTTCCTTTAGTTCGTTGTTAAAACCAGAATTGTTGGGATAGCTTTCAAAGAGCACTTTGGGAAAGTCAGGAACATCTCAACACTGGTGTCAATATGACATAGTTCTATGACTCTCATAACCATTTCAAACAACAAAATTTCAGAAATATATCTTTCAGATCTCTGAGCTAGAAGACCAATAAAGTCTCAGGGGGTTTTTGGCAAGACAAGGCAACCAGAAGGAAATGTATTAAATTGCAATGCAAGAAATCCTAAAGAAACAAGCCATAGGGTCAACACGGTCTGCTGAGTAAAGTGAGCACACTGACAGACTAGTGTATGGCTCTGACGCCACTACACACAACCTGAAGACTTCATTTAAAAAGCTCTGTAAAATATTACAAAATTCATGGAATACCCTTATGAACATGGAAGGAAAGTCTTAGGCTCTACATTGTGTGACCACAATACGTGCTTTAACCCAGCCTAACTGGCCTTTTGAGAACACCCCTTCTAGAGCCCCTGGCAGCAAGCGTGAGTGGGGACAGACAGCAAGTGGCACTTTACTTGCCACTATTACCACTGAAATTGGAGGCTCAAAAATAAATTGCATCTATGCTCAAAGGCACAAATTGGCAAACCTCCTTGCTGTGAGCCCTACATCCTTCTCTCATATGAAATAACAGAATCACTCTTAAAACAGAAAAAGCATTTGAGTGTTATATTGTATTTCCTCAGTCTTACCCAGAGGCATACTGATAAACCTCACAAAAGGTTGGCAACAAACCTACATTTCAGTGTATCATAGTGGAAGCTTAGAAAAAAAATTTGGAAGAGTACAAAATAATAGTTAAGCAAAGATATTGAGGTTTAAATTACTGTTTCTGGCAACTTGAAATATGAGAAATTATGCTACACTTTACTATGGTTATGGTACACCTGTGTACATTACACAAATATTTTTCCTTCAGATTTTTGGATAATGTTGCAATGATAATATAAACTGATATGCATTTCTATTTTATATCTGTTGGTTTTTATATTAGCAGAAGACACACCTGTTGTGTCTCAAAACAGAAAGTCAGACAGGCAGAGAGTCAGCAAATGTTTTAGTCATCTCTCTACATTGTAAATGATAACAAAAGTTTATGAGTGAATTTGACAGATTATGGATTCTAATCATATAAATATTGTTGAGTAGCTTAGAAAGCTGTATGTCTTCATCATCGTTTTACTAGTTTTGTAGCAGAACATTTTTCAATTCTATATATAAGTGACTGGTCTGTGTGATTGATTTGTCTTTCTTTTCTGAAGGCAGCTTAAAATGTAAAGAATTGATCTCACTGTCTCTTGAAAAGCAGAAGTATAAGGAATTCAAGGTGGCCAATGCTACAGACAGATATGTAAATACTACACCCTCTTTTAAAAACTGCACATTTGTTTTGGATCTCTTTGAAGCTTTGCTCTAGTATGAAAGGCTTCCAAACAGAAGGTTACTTTTCTATAGTGAATACATGGAAAGTTTGACAATGTGAATGAAAAAGCAAAACGCGTCACTTCTGTATATTGATGGTGATGGATGAAGTATTTTATGAGTCATTAAGTCTCTTTGGACATATAAAACCATACTAAAGATGAAGTGATTTTCCAAAGTTTAGGCAGAAATTGTTGGATATCAAAATCACGAGATAGCCATATGCTTGCAGATACAGCCATATCTCACTTTCATAACACTAAGTGCAAGATTCCAATCCTTTAACAGGAAAAAGATCAGTTGCAACAATATACTCTTTTTTTCATGTTCTTTTTGCTGATGAGACTCCATTTTCACCAAAAAAACTTTTCCTTCCTTTTTTTTTCTCCTTAGTCATACAAGATAGACACATGTGGGTCATCGTTGGAATTTTTAGGGAACAATTTTGGTGGTTCTCAGAACTTGGAATAAAGAAGTCACAGAACTACTTCTGTTGTAGACACAGTTGGATGATATTTTAGAAGATTCGTCCAGTACATCACTCTGCTACAGCAGCTTAGATCTAGTCTCTACACTCTCAGGTCAGATAAATGCTGGATTTACCAAGTATGGTGAGTTGTCACAGTCACACAGACACTACATGATTTGTAATTCATCCATGCCTGAGTACCCTGGGACTGCAAAATTAATTTCATGCAATGTAAATGCTGAGTGACACCATATATATGAAGTCAAACTATGAACAATGTGATATGCTGTGGGTTTTTTTCTTTTAAAGTTTTACATATAAGGGCTACTAAAAAATGTCTTATTGCTAAAATCATGTACAAACATAAGGTTATCAGATTTTACCTATACTCATGGACGGTAAACTTACAGATCTGTTTAATTTCTTTACGTTTGTCTTTCTGTGTCTTTCTGAAGACACAGATTAGAAGGTCACCTTCCTGAGCATAGTTATTTTACTGCAATGTCCATTTCATACTTTTCTCCAGTGGTGTAAATGTATGGATTTTTTTTACATTATGATTGAAATTATTCATTTTAGTGTCATGAGACATTAACCTCTTTCCATTTCTTTACCTGTTCCTTCCCTTTCATTTACACTTTGTTCCTTTTTACACCCTTCTACATTGCTCCATTTTCAATCATTATCTTATTATTCCACACTGTCTCCTTTATGGTTTTGGCTATATTTTTCATTTGACATCATGTCCCCTATCTTGTTAAATTCTATTTTCTTTTAATTTCATTTCCATTCTCTCCAATGTGATTTTTACCCATTCATTTGTATTGTTATGTTCTGTGTCACCCAATCTTTTCCAGGGTCTATTTGCAGTTCCTTTAAGATTTTCATTTTTTTTCAGTTTCATTCTCAAAGCATTTTTTTGGTGAGGAGACAGAAGGGGATACATTTATATGTGAGAACATTTTAACTATCAAAAAGGATTTTTTGGCATTGAGCTAATATTTCCCTTGGATTTTAAGGCAAAATATCAAGACTTTCATGTAAATTTCAAACCTAATGAGACTCTACATTGTAACTTAGAAATTTAGAAGTAGTTTCAGTAGTAGCTTTCAAAAGGTAAACATTATACAAGTGGGTGAAAATAGCTCACTAGTTTTTAATGGAAGAGTAGGATAGTGTATGTATGTATATGCTAACAGAGCTTATTGCATAGCTGTTCTTTTGACAATATCATGCAGCCATTTCCCCTCACAAACTGTGTATTAGCTTCCATAAGAAAAGACCAGCCTTTCAGAAAGAAGTTAAGCATAGGGATTTCTGCCGGCTTAGAGGTGCTACGTGTTTCTCCTTGAATTCCATTTGTCTCCTCTTCGTATCCATTTTTTCTGTGCACATCATTGCAAAGCTGTAGGTGTTATGTCCTGATCTCCATGGAATCTTTCCCTCTTAATGAACAATGTTGACATGGCAAGATTAAAGAAAGGATTTTTAAGATGTCAGTAAAGCTTTTTCTTTTGGCATAGAGATACTATTCTTCCTCACTATGGAATGATATGACAAGTAATGTTGAAAATGATACACATGCTTTATACCAATTTAGGTGAATCGTTTCTTTACAACACTTTGAGACATAATAATACACGAGGAATGAAAAAACACATAACAAATATTTTTAAGGCAAACTTGAAAGCCAGCTGATCCAAGATGATTCAATGAAAAATAGAGTGGATTATCGAGCTGTAAAGGAAGCAAAAGAAGGTGAGTCTCCCTTCTGGTCTCCCTCCCCATCCTCCACACACACTCTTCTTGGCTCTAGGCTGTCTGTCTTGCCAGTATTGCTCCCAGTGTGTCTGTGTCACAGATTAGAAGTGATTAAAGTAGTGTGCTTTAGCAGGGCCAGATGTGGCTGGAGGTACTTTCTTCCTCTTCTTCAGTGAAAGATTGGCTTTCAGCTGGAAAACCTATCCTGAGGATCATGACCCATAGGTTGGGAGAGCATTTTTAATTCAATATCTGTTCTCTCTGACCACCCAAACACATGAACACCTCTAAGAGGCAGTTCACCACCATATATTCATGTCTGAGCACAGAGGGGGTGGTTGCAGACTTTTGCTGTGTTTGATTATGCTTAGTGATCAATCCTGTAAACCTTTAGTTTAACTTCCAAGGAGACTTGCAAAACGACTGTAGGTTATTTTCTAAGATGGATGTGATTTGGTTCAGTACTGCGTAGCAGACTACATTTTTATATCTTGAATAAACATGGGGTTTATTCAGCTAGTCTGTCTAATCTTTTCTTCTGTACTCATGTTGTGCTTCCAGAAAAGGGAGATCTAGGAAGTTTTGACTTGTAGTGACTTCTTTATTCCTGGGTTTCTGTGCTTCTATGACAAGATCAGTTTTAAAGATGTAGCTTGATTCTACTAAAAGTGTTTTAACTAAGCCTATTTCAGCCCATGCTGAAATTGCCAATACCTGATTCTTTAGCAAAGTACTAATTCTAGCCCCAATATTTGCATTTAGAGAGGACTTAGGGACCGTAAATTTGCATCTGACCCTGTGAGTACGGATTATATGACTCACGCAAGTTACTTCATTTCTGGAAACCATACAATCTTTTATTTAAAGGAGGATGGCAGGCTGTTTTCTGTCTTTCACTGCCATGATTCTGTCTTTGTAGACTCATTAATAATCCTAAAACTAATTCTCATCAATATGCAGTTAAAAAATGCACCTAAATCAAAGTCATGCTTCAGAGCAGAACTGCTGATGAGCTCTGAGGGAAGTAACGTCCATCCCTGTGCTGGCCTGAGACAAGAATCTCTGTACATGACTAATTAATTTTCAAAAACAGCATTGACCAAACAGACAAATTCTTCTTCCCTTTTAAAAATAATATTTTTAAGGGAGTTTATTGCTGTGTCAGACAGAACAGGGCACTGGCTGAAGTAAATTGATAAAGGAAATGCACTTGCTACTCAAGGCATGGAGAAAGACTGAGATCTAAGCTTCAGATTACAAAAAGCAATGACTTGACACGTCATTCACTAGGAAAGTCCCTTTGATAATACAATGATAATATATTACCCCATTCATTACACTTAGTGTTTTTCTACAGGTTTACTTTGGGTGTCCGAAATACAAGAAGAAAAACAGCCCTCATACATTATGGGAAGCTGAATGTAAGTAAGTAAATCCTGGTTGTTTGCCTCTTACAAGGCATTTGGCTGAGAGTAAAAGTGTTTTCTCTTATTTCTGATTCTTTTGTCAGTCTTTACATGGAGAAGAAGCAGCTGTCAGCCCTTCCTGACCACTGCCAACCCCACATCACACCCCGAGATCAGGATTTTTTTGTGGAGGGTGGAATAAATCAGCAGAAACGAAACACCATCAATGCTTCATGACAAGTTGGGGAAAAAAGTGTGCAATACAAGAATACAGAATGTATTTGTCAGACATAGCAGGAACACAGCAAGTTTGTATTACTACAATTTATTACTCCAGCTCAGTGTCCCAGTGTAGGGGTTGGCTCCATAATAGAAAAGCTAGGAATATGCAATGGTGTAGGCCATGGAGCCACTCAGTCAAATCCCTGAGGAGCTCATGCTTTAACATGCTACAGTTAAAATTCTCCTTTCCTTCTTAAAATGCCTTTTAAGGCGACCCCATGAACTGGGACAGCTCTTTCCTCTGATGAGCCTCCTCCTGCCCTAGTTTACCTCCAGTTCGGTAGGCTCCAGGTACAGGCTATAACTGCAAGCCCTACAAACTGTCCCTGCAGCTGTTTTCTCAGGAGGAGAGGACAAATCCTGTTGTTTCCTTCTGCTCCCTAAAAAGGAGTATCTGACAAGAAAATTCAGCAAGAACAACCGAATCCACTTTCCTCAGCTGCTTCTTCCTTACCCCCTACACAGACACCCACAAATGGGTTTCTGTAAAGGGAAGGTGTGATCAAGGCAGCAACAGGTAATAAGACACTGTGACAGTATTTTTTAGCTGAATCATGCCCTTAAACATTCAGCCTACACATTAATCATTGAGTGACATCAAGGATTCACTTCAAAATTGGATCTGACTAGTGCACTTAATTTACCTACTGCGCCAAACAGCTGTTCAGCTTCTGTTGAATCTGAAAGCAAATGTAATTAGTGCGTGTTCACTGCTGCTTCCTCATTACTTTGCCAGCCCATATCATTGGAACAGTTAATTACTGCAGAGACAATGGCTTGACTTACCTGATATAGTACATGATTATTCATCATTGATTCATTTTTTCTTCTTCACTGGTAATTTTGTTAACATCCTTGACAGTACTTAACAGTGAATCCCCTTGATCTTTTGCATTATTATGTCTTCTCAAATGTTACTCAAATTCTCCAGGTAGCTTACTATTCTAGATTTTAACAAGACATGAGGTATAATGTCAGTTGACACTGCATGTAACTGGAGAAATAACTTCATTATGAGGTTCACAGCAAAATGTGCTGTCCAGTCACTGCCCATCTCAGATGTCGTTGTACTTGGGGATTTTCTCCTTGCTCACAGACCAAAGGCCTGCTGACAGAAACACCTTTTTTCAGCAGTGGCTTAAGACTAATGGTGAGAAAAGGAAAGATTATTCCATGATAAATCTTGTTCTCAGTATACCTGCTCCGCTCCTACACAAGCATTTGTGATGGCTTTGAGTGTGTTATTTTAGCTCCCCTTGAGCCTCAGTACTCCATCACCAAAATGGAGGTAGCTGACTTCCCAGCCCTGCCTACCAGATGTCATGGGCTCCTCTTGGATACAGCCTCATTTCTCAAAAGGAAGCTCTGCCTGGATGAAATGTGAGGAATTTACGTTTATCAGTGACCTTCAGGCTGGTGAAGGACAAATTGCACAATACATCTTGCCAGCCCTGGATATTTCTGCAGCGCACGTGCAGATCAGCTGTGCTGTGCTGGCATGGTAACGCACCGTACTTCTCAGAAATGCCAGATTTAGTCATTTAGTGCACATGTTCGACGTTATTGCCAGGCCTATGCAAAACAGCCCTAAGCTGTCCTGCTGCAACCTTCTCCCATCACATTGCAGATATACCTGGCTACTCTGGCAAAAGAAGGTCACCTAAGTCCTTAAGGCAGGTTTTAGTAATTTGCACTGTGCTACACATTCATCTTTTTCACACGTGAAAACTTGTCACAATTCCTGGAAGAAAAAAAATTAAAGAACCATGGAAATGCATTAAAAAAAGGGTGCATGACAGTTTAGGACAAAGAAGCTATGGAAATTTCTTCGGAAAGATACTTGAATAAAAAGGAATTTTTGAAGAAGTGTGATGTTCAGGGAGAATCTGAGGGAGTTGAGACACTGCCCCTGGAGAAATTCAGGAGGCAAATAGTCCTGTCAGCTACCACAGCACTATGCTGGCACTAAGAGGTCAGTGAAGTAGAATTGAAAGGTCGACTTCGCCATCTGAAAGAGACTCTGTATTTTTCAAAGGCTTTGCATGATCTGAGAGATCAATACCTGACATTTATTTGGTTTGCTTATTCTTTCTTCTCGCAGATACGCTTCTCTCTTTTTATCTGACTCACCTACATGGTACTTTCTTATCATTATACATTTCACAAACAATCACCAACAAAAAGGCTGCAGGAGCAACTATGCAATCCACAAACAATAAACTGTAAAGTGATATCTGATCTGTACATCAAACCCACGTGGTGGCTGGGAGCTGCATAGAACAGCACATATTTGCTTTCACATGCTATATCATTCAGTCTGATTTTGATAAGGTTTAAAGCTCTTTCAGTATTAACTTATTTTATTAGGGTTTTTTGTTGTTGTTGTTTGTTTGTCTGTTTGTTTTTTAACTACCTTAGACCTCAAGGTTATTTTTGGGTACCTCATTTCATTCCATAAGGAAAAAGTGATCGAGTGAGAAAAATCATGGCGTGGATGGTAATTTGGCAATGGCTGCTGACAGAGGCACAGACCAAGTTAAACTGAAGGCAAAGTTACCTTTCACCTCCTTGAGGAGCAGCCTTTGCAGCCTGCTGAAATCACTCAACAAGCTCGAACTTCATGTCAAAGCAATCTACACTGCATGGGAATAAATAAACCAGGGATTAAGCAATTTCAAAATAGGTAAATTGTAAATTCTAGCAGTTAGCATAGCGGGTGTTATCAAACACATAAATGCTGACTCATTTATTAAGAGTAATTAATGAAGAAACAAAGCTGCAATAAAGGAAAAAAAGAGGTGAAGAGCAATCTTACTAAAGGCCCTGAAGGCCTCTCTTTTCTATATTCTGTGTTTGTTGATGGTCTAAACTGGATTTTGCAATGTACATTTTCTCTGTTGATCTGTAAAATTTCAGCAAAGCATTTCATAGTTATTTCAACTCATGAATTATGCAATAACACATGACAGGAACACTTCATTCATATCACTGCTTCACCAGGAGGCAGAGAAATGAAAAGCCTTAGATCCAACTTGAGATTTTCTTTTGTCCAGCACACAATCTCTCAAATTGGTACCCCAGAGATTTACTCTGCAAAATGACGAGGACACGTGCACAAAAGGCACAGGAGCAGAATGGCTGAACTGAGGAGGAAGGACAGGTGCACAGTAATGTGGTTCTACCTTTTGCTTCTGGGGTGGGAAACGATGCAGTCTTGAAGGAATTTCAGGATGCACCTTCCAGCTGTGTCGGCCTCCTCCCTACGTTCCCTTTTCATCAGCCTCTTCCAGCTCTGAATTTTCTTCCAGGCTTCAATCCACTACAAGACACTGTTAATCTCCTCATTAATATTGTCTTTGCTTTAAAGCAGTAATCCTAAAGGCCTTCTTAGAAGACAGGGAAATGTCATAAACCCCATTTTAGAAATAGGAAGCAGCAGCTGAAACAGAAACTGTAAAATCCTGCTGCAGAACTGGGACTTAAACATGTTTCTGATGATGAAGTGAATCTAGCTTTAACCATAGAGTTACCTTTCGTCTTGAAATCCTGCTATTTGGATTCCTGAGCTATCCTGAGTAGAAAGGATGTAAGGTAATCTTTAGAGTTTCAAGGTTGTGACTCTTCTGAGATTCAAACATCTCTCCATTTGCAGTATCGGCTGTCAAATATATAGGCTCCCCGCAAATTTTTTTTCTGTACTGAAATAGGACTAGCCACAGAATGATTGTTAGTAGTGATTTTGCAACAAGCCACCTCCTCTTGCAAGTCTTTATCACTTCCACTTCAAAAGATGTCAGCTGGTCGTACTGGTTATTCATTCTTCTTCCTGGTGATGCTTATATTATGGGACTCAGCATTTTCATCTTATCACCTGCCTCTATCGCATCTGGCAAAAGGAACAGTGAGATATTTGGGATCAACAGTAGTTGTCATGAATATCTAAATCTTCTTGAAGACATTTACTAAGTACCTAGAGCTTTTTCAGTAGCTGTGTGGATGAGAGGATAGGAGGATAGCAATGGATAAGAGGCTAGGACCAAACTGATACAAAATAAATGGAGATAGTTGCTTCCTAATGAGTAAAGGAAGCTGACACAAGGCTTCAAAGAGCAGGAGTAGCAGTGGAAAAATCTATGACCTGAATTTTAGAAATTCGTTGGATGATTTAGAAATATTGAAATTACACATAATAAAATTACAGCATAATTTGATGTAAATATATCAATTTTTTTCTCCTTTTTTTTTCCCCCTGGACAGACACATGTCAAACATAATGCACGGTACAATGCATATTACTTGCTAGGAGGAGAAGGACTGTTATAAAGAAGGATGTAGATGAGGCACTAGAGAGAATCTTTGTCCTGTTTTAATATCAGCATTCAGCATCTTGGAAAATATTTCCTTCAGTGATGAATCAGCCTGACTTCAGGAATATGAACTATGTCTGGATTTGCAGATGAAACAGAGCCAGGGCATAGGATTACAAATGTCTACACTGCTTCATGTTGTAGTGTTTTCCTTGCATGGTTTTGGACTGTAAGCATTAGCATCCTCCTAGCTAAGGCCTAGGCATCATTCAGCATTTTACACAACTCTTTCTAATAAGCAGTTTAGCTGTAGCCCTCCTGTTATAAGGAAAAAAAGATAAGTTTTCACATGAAGACGAGTCAGCTGTGATGCTGACCCTCAAGGCAGTTTCTAACCTCTTCCATGTCGCAGTGTACATATCTATACATATACAATTTACCTGGGGCGATGCAGTCTTCTCAGTGTTATTACCCAGCAAATTATCCATAAACTGGTGGTGGTGGTCAGTCCAGGAAAGGTCTCCCTCTCCCTGTTATAGCCACAAAGCTAAAAGATGTAATTCACTAAGAACTACAACATGAGCAAGAGCTAGAGGAAAAGGCAATACAGCATGAAGCCAGGCCTCTTGATACGCACTACCCCCAAGCACAGACACACAGGGAGCCAAAACGCAATCTGAGCAGAGGTGAGGGAATGAGGGTAAATCCTCAGCAGCCTCTGTGGGGAAGGCTGGGGAGACGCTGGCGAGACCACACTGCCAGGTCGCAGCTCTGTGGCAGAATAAGCAATATTAAACAGAACAAGACTGTAGAACAACACTGCTTTTATATACCCTAAAAGGAAGCAGAATGAGATACTTGTACCACAAAATTGAGATCATTGGCATCTTCATGTACCATTGCAACCATAAAAATTATCTCCCTAGAGAGAGTCATTCGTGGTGCACTTCATACCCCCTTGCAGAGATGATTACTGAAGGAAACACTACACATTCAGGACCATGGAAAAGAAAATTAGAGAGGCACAGATCAGCAAAAATTCAGCTAATTCAAAAATAAGCCATACTACCATAGCTATACTTGGACTGTGGGATCAATGACAGATCCAGTTCTAGCCAATCTTCATAGACAGCCGCAGCTCACTCCCGCCGGTACCGAGAGGCAGAACAATATGAAGGTGAAGTGGTATGGCCAAGTGCTGGCAACATGCAATAAAACCATCTTGAAGAGGGAAGACATGGGCTGTCAACACAGAAATAAAAACAAATTTAAAAAAGAGCAAAACAAAACCCAAAGCTACTGTCACTTGAAATGTACAATAGTGGATGCAAAGGTGGTATCATTGCCAGAGAATGTTACTAAAGCAAGCGACCAGTTTGGTTGAAATACGATGTCTGGCTGTTCCCACCATGAAAGGAAACGATACTAGTCACCCTGTGCCCTCTCTAGCAGCCTAACAGAGACATACTGTAAGGAAATCGACTCCTCCAGCATGTGTAGTCAGCTGAAGGCTCTGAAGGGAGCCAATAAGAAACCCAAAGTGCAGACATCCCTCAGGCCTGGTGGAGCTGCTGAGGAAGGAACTGGGGAGACCAGAAAGCCCAGACACCCTCACACTCATGGAAACCAGAGCTGGCAGCTATGCCTTTTTATTTTTGCAGCCTTTAGCATTTTTACCATGGTGAAAAGCCCTCAAGAATGTCTTGGATGCTTGGGAAACCTCCTGTCAGGGAACACAGCCCTGCCAAGGGTTCACTGTGTGGTAATCCTGAAGATACACTGCTTGATTTGTTTGGGACAAAAAAGGTCTCTGTTCGCGATGACGAAAATAGGGTCTGGCATGCTGAATCACCCAGCCCCTGACAATCTGCGCTAAGCCTTTTGCCAGGTACCACCGAAGAAAAAAAATGTCTCCAGATATCAGCCTGCCCTCAAAACCATTCCAGCGATAACAGATAAAGATAGAACAGAATTTTCAGACATCAGGCCTGCAGCTGGCAACAGTTGTTGTCTCAGGCAAGAGGAGAAGATAGCACAGGATGTCTTTATCAAGCTTAACAGAGCCAGAAGCCGAGTACTAAATGCAAAGGAGCTGGAGCTCAGGAGAAGAGAGATCTTCACTATCAGAAATCTCTGGGGTCCTGGGTGCTCCCAAACAGACCCTGAGAAATGGAAATACCAAGTTCTTGAAGGCAGTCCAAGAAATTACAAGAATTGCCAACTGCATTGTTTTGCTGAGCTCCAGCATGCAAGTCATACGTGCTGTTGAATGAGGGAATGGAGAAGAGGCTGGTGGTGAACCAGCCTTGTAGCACTACTATGGTTTAGGAGCAGCATGGGTTATAGAAGATCCTTGAGCCTCAGGATGAAATGGAAGAGTAACACTGAAGCAAACCCAGCACCTCTCACCACCTGCTACCACAGCAAAATGGTGAATTTATACTGAAATAGAGATGGTAACTCTATGGAGTGACATCATCTATTAATTTTGAAGCACAAAGATAAGCGTCCCAGCTGTTAGCAGTGCAACTACAGCACACGCCACTGAGATGCCAAGAGACTCGTGAGTCTGAATCCACTGAACAAACATGTAATTGATAAATAAACAAGAAGAGACACGTACTGACCCAATAATCTGCCCAGGAAAGTTACATTTTGTGGCAGATATGCCACATACACTTCTGAGTACTGAGTTCAGCAGCGGAGAGGAAGGTCTCCGCTGTCCCCCAGCATGCAGCATGCTGCCCTGAGCCCTTATCACTGCTCGATAGACCCCCTGAGGGGGAGACACCCATGGATGCCAGGGAGCAACACCATCCCCAGGGCTGGCCACCGTGTGCAAGCTGAATGCCGTGGCTACTGGCTCTTCCTGCACCCAGCACCCCCGAAGTGGAGAGGAGAGACAAAGCTATGCCTACCCGGGAACAGGCAACTGTCTGTGCTTTCACATGAAGACATGCGAAAAAGTGTCACCTAGCTGGTTGCATAGGGTGTGTAGAAAGAACAGCCAAGAAGAGGAGGTGCCATACAGACATGTAAGACCTGTCCAAAGATGGGACATGGTTGATATCAACCAGTTCAACCTAATATCAGAGAGCGTATGGGGTTTACATTTGCCTTTTCTGGAAGGCAGTCACTGCCTCAAGGACACTTGGTGAATAAAAACAAGGTGGTGGGGAACCTGAAGGGATGTTTGGCAAGCGAGGACATGCTTGAGAGGGGGCCATGGGCTTCTGCTGAATGGGAAAAACACTTCAACCATGGTGTGATGTGTTTGGTGTGAGACTATCAGAAGCAGAACCCAGCCAAAGCGTGGATGGCCAAATCCAAGTACTCAATTCCACCAACTAAATTAAAGGGACGAGCAGATAATTTTTAAAAGGTACCAAACTAGGTCTTGTATTTTAAAAAATCTGTGAAAGCTGAAAATTTATGAAGGTGCAGCAGGCTGTAGATAAATGTCATGTCAACATAAACTATGATTTAATAATACTAATTATACTCTTCATAACATTTTATTGTTGGAAAACGCTGTAAATAAACACAATAAGAACTGCTACATAGGAAATGATACAGCAGCTTGTGTGGTGTTGGGAGACAGGAATATAGGAATATAGGAATATAGGAATATAGGAATATAGGCTGTTGGAGAGAAGGGTACCACAAGGCTTAATTAAAAATGCACTTAAGAAGTAAGGTTTTGAAAATCTACAGTCTTAACCCATTCATGCTTCGGTTGCTAATTTGTACAATAGGAATGATGACGCTCTCCTGTAAGTATGTCATGTGATGGAATTGTCAGTGTCTGAAATATGGTCACAAGTATCCCAAACGTTGTGTATGTATAGGTACATGAATAGACGGTGAATATATGGGTACGATGTATGATAAGGAAGTGGCCATCTCTGCCATCTCTGCCGTACGCGCCGACATGCATTCCCCAGAGCGGGAAATGTTGAAGGCAACCGACACCAACGACCAAAACGAAAAACAAACAGCCCAAAGCCGTAAGTCTCAGCCGCACCAACACACCCGGGAAGCGGTTTGGCCGTGGGGTGGCCGCTGGCAGCGGCCCGCTCCGCCGGGACACGGAGGCCGGGCACCGGC
>NW_010232907.1:0-30551 GCF_000690775.1 Eurypyga helias | reverse complement strand
GGCATTAAGTACTTCAGCCTTTTCCCCAACCTTTATCATTACATTTCCACCCCCCCTCCCCTCCCCGCATCCAATAAAGGATGGAGATTCTCCTCAGCCTTCCTTCTGTTGTTAGTGTATTTCTAGAAACACTTGTTTATTGTCTTTTACAGCAGCAGCCAGATTAAGTTCCAGTTGGGCTTTGGCCCTTCTGATTTTCTCCCTGCAAAACCTCATGATACCCTTATGGTCTTCCCAAGTTGCTTGTCCCATTATCCCATAAGCTATCTTTTTTGGATACTTCATTCTCTTTCATTGCCTTTTATGACCCCGTTTAGGAAGTGCAGGGGTGTAGAAAAAGTTAAATAAAGTTCACCTTTCTCATTTTTCTCCCCAAACTAAAGGCAAGGTTCAAATTAGGTTCAGGGTAGGGGTGTTTTTTCTGTATACACTTTCTCAACTGGCTAGCTCAGCTCTAGTAAACGTTGCAGTGGAAATAGTGTCATGTGACACTTGGCACACTGCTAGCATGGCAGGCAAGTGCGAAACGCCTGTTTTTAATTTACTACACTGTTTCTTTTCTTCTCATCTGTTAAATGTAGCTGAGAAATGACAGATCCCCTAGAATTAGTAGGCTCTTTGGCTTGCAGAGGAATTTTAGGAAATCATTTTATCTTTAATGATCTGGCATAGTGAAAAGTACGCAAGACACCTACTCATTATGGCTGTCTAGCATCTATGTCAAAATTTTTAATATGCTAAGAGTATATAAACAGGGAAAATAATTGAACAGGTATCTTTCTCAGATCATCTGTGATGGGCAAGTATTTTTGTAGTGTCCTGGATACATAGATATGGAAGCCTTTTTCAATCAGTGATAATGAACTTGGGAAACAGTGAGAAATTAGTTACTTCTGGGATCTTCATTTGCCTAATGCCTGTGAATAACAAAAAAGGAAACAAATGTAGATGATTTAAATACTCTTTGGAAAGTTTTGAATGTTGCTTCAATAGTATTCATTTGGGTATAAAGAGTGAATGAGCACATGGGAACTGAAAATATATGTTCTTTTTGAGGTAGGATTCAGGCATATTGATTGCTCTGTAGATGTTTAGCTATTTTGCAGAAGGAAAACCAGAGATGCTAAATCCTAGACTATTTGACTTGTAACTCATGCTGAGGTGCAATTGGATGATAGACGGGAATAGCATAGGTAGAATGTTAGGAATTTTCTTCTCTCTGAAGGCATTGGGTTTGTTACAAACTACCTTTCAAATGAGGGCTCTGTTTTTCAAAGTCACTTTTTGTGTTCCAACGGGGTATTTTGTTTTCTTTCCCCCTTACCCCCCAAATCAGAATCTTAATAACTGTATGGTCACCAAGTCCATTTCTGAAATCCCAGGTTATGAGACTTGGCTAGCATCATGCAGCAGCTGTGGGGTAGGAAGAAGCAGGGATGGAATTCAGTTTCTCAGGCAAGGATTGAGGTGCTTAAGCCGTGATACTGCCCTTTCTCTTCCTGTAATCCTGTCAGTCTCTGTGCCGGTGTCACTGCTCATCTTCTGCAGCCACTGAGGCGGGTGGGAACTGCTTTGCTCACCGCACACCCCACAGCCGCTTGTCTGCTGTGAGCTGTGGTGTTTAAAAAAAGCTTCTTAGAATGGTAAGATTCTTCGGATTATTATAAGAATAATTATGTAGTGAATATAGAGTATTTCACGCTATATATTGTTTTTAATGAAAGGTTTGTTTTTCCTGAAACCTGCAGTGATTAATAGTTACTTCTTTTTACTTTGTACATGGTCAAATGCTGGGTGCCAACCTGCAATAGCAAATTGCTTTAATTTGCCTTTTTTCTTTTCTTTCTTTTTTTTTTTACTTCTGCTGTGTGTATGCTCACAAGGTTTAAATAACAGCCACTCTGAATTTGAGTACTTTGTTTTGGCACTGAAGAAATACGATTATAAAGGTGTGGATGACCATATGTATAAGGTGTTTGTACTATCTCAACACAGTCTTTTCTACTATTTACTTACAGAATAGGATTTTTTTGGTTACAGATGCCAGTGTGTTTTATTGTATGAAATATAAAAAGTGAAGTTTTATGAAATTAAGTTTTTAGCAATCTTTTCTTTCAACTGTTGTAAAGTCTGTTTCTTAAAGTACTTTTCCAGAGGAAAGGAGGGTAGTGGGAAGCTGGTAGCTGATACCACTGGCAGGACTGATAGCCGCAGTGACAGAGCTTCTATCTGCTACTGTGCTAGCACCAAGTCAGAAATTACCAAGTTAAATATAGGTTGAGGGATAAGGGGAGGATAGAATGGGAAGAGGGAGAATCAGAGACCATGGGTCATGGGAAAGAGGTAGGAGTTGCAAACAGGCATAAGCATTCATCTGCCTGAGCCATGAAACTGCTCAAATGTCTAAGGTTCCAAGTGATGAAATCTCTCTCAGTTTTGAACCTGGGAGCTTGAAGGCTGTGACGGTACAAAGAAATGGTATAAATATTGATCTCTTGTGTATGTCACAACTTTCAGAATCCATTTATTAGGAGTGTGCAGACATTGGCAGGACCCATGTGGTATGACTGTGGTTGGTAATTAAAGATCTGTGACTTGGATTGCGGTACCAGAGCAGGTAAATTTTACAGCCCTTCCTCAAGGAAGGGTGGCCGTGTGAAGGGGTGTGTACTGGGCAAATTTCCAGTGACAGTGTGTGCAGGCATTCTTTTTTATCCTGTGATCTCTCACTGTGAGTTAGCTCCCTCCAACCTGAGGCTATGTTGTTCCCAGGACCTCACAATGAAGGAGGAAAAAAACCAAACCAAACCAAAGCTTGTCTGTTACAAGCTTTAGTGTGAATGTCATTGCCTCACAGGGAAATGTAATGCTAACACTTGGCTTGAGGATAATTTTACTGGAAATTAACTTGTGTATAAACTTCATTCATAGGCCGAGAGGTTGTCATCAATGTTTCAGTGTAACTAGACAATCAGAATATATGAGCAGCAGAAAAGAGTCTGGGCTGAGACAGAACATGCAAAACCACCTTTTAAAGAACAGTCATCCACACAGTTGTATGATCATATTTACTGAGTGCCAAAACAAACAATGTCATAAGATGGGATTCACAAATGAGCTCCCAGTTTATGGAAAACTCAAGCAAGAGTTAGGTTTTTGGATATCTTTCCTGAGGGCTTGAATCGTGACAACCCTTCTTTTTGTTTCTCACAGGCAGAGACACTGTGGGTACAGTACTGATGAGAAAAAGCTGTAGCCCTCTTTCATTGGCCACCAATTTGTTGATCAGCTGATGGGAACATCTGCAGGGAAATATCTGCTGAGATGATATAATTCTTGACAGAAATGACTAAATGGTTAATGAAATATTCTTCAAGGCAGAGCTGTGAGGTTCTATGGAGGGGATTCATAGTACTGAACACCTTCAGTGTGGGTGTCTGCTGTAGGCTTTGACTACCTTAGTTAGTGGGGATGAATGGGCACTTCTGGGCTGCAGTTTATCTCACCCTAAAGTAGGCTTCTGACAGATCAGACGAGTGGTGCTCTAGAAGTGCTTTTCCCCTCTCTGCATTGACAGTGAAGGCAGTGAGGACTGGCTCATTGGAGACCAAACCCTTGTGACCTAGCTTTGAAACGAGTAGTGTTTCATGAGGCTAACAAAAATACTTCCAGACAGCCTGACTCGTCTGACAAATTTCTCTTTTGGTGCTTGAAGCACTAAGGCTTCTTAATTTGGCATGAGAGAATGTTTAACAGTGGGCCAGAAAAGTAAGTTCTCCAACATAGTCTCAGAAATGACTGGGTTGGTTTTAATTAAATCTTTTATAAAGAAGAAAAAAATCAAAACGCCAACAACCTGAAGCAAAGACTGGCAAAATTAAAAAGGACTGAAACCAAAGCTTTGTCATGGAAAACATTAAGCAACTTCTAAGCTTAGGCTTACACTGTTTACAGTGAATTATGTATTTCCTAACTTCTGCAATTCAGTATTGCAAGAAAAGTTCTTTGAGGATTAGTTCCTAAACTGCCAACTGTACAAAAAGTAATAGTTTCTTCTCTCTTCTGAATGACGGGTTATTTTCAGGTGCTTCGCTATTCCAATCATACAATATCTTTCTCCTTCACACTTGTGCAAAAGCATTCAAAATGCATTCTGAGTTTGGATGCCCTATGTATTACATTACTTCCCACAGCAGTTCTTGTGAGCGCTTGGTGGTATTGTGTTTTAGCAGAGTCTGGTAGACTCTTTCTTTAAAGATCAGTTAAAGAATGATAAGAACAGGCGTGCTTTTGACACACGTTTTGCTGTTCTGGATCAGTGGAGCCGCATTCTAATTTTAATGTAGTGCCTTGCCTTCTTTGAAACTTACTTCTACTATGAATTTAATTATATTTAAGAAATGTCTAAAATGTTTCCTGAAGCGCTTGCTTTTTGTATCCAAGGTTTTTGGTAGAATTCTTGCTTCCATCTAACAAAAAAGTTCCTAAAATGCAATCGCAGGGGAAAGAATTGAAAGCTTCAGGTGATGTATCAGATGAATAAGGAACCTCAAAACATAAAAATAAGTGAGAACTGGTTACAGTTCAACCCCTAGAAGTGGGGGATTACAGATTACAGGTTACAGATCAACCCCTAGAACTGGCAGTGTTGCTCACCTCCTGTAATTTGTTCTCTTCTTTTTAACTAAAGTGCAATTTCTTGGGTGATTTATTTTTTGGAACAGATGGTTATTTTGATATTAAGGAATATGTATCAATTATAAATATGGCACCAATACTTTGTCATAGTTTAGAAAAATGAGTAGTTTTAGATACTGGTTTCTCTCGAGTTGCAATAAATGCCACTGGAGTGTGAAAAGTATGTTCTAGTTCTATTTTTAATGTGTGTTCTGCGTACCAGAGGACAGATGAAAGATGTGGTATCTGAGTACAACTGTAAAGTAACACCACAGCGCTAACATGATTAGTGGCTGCAGTGTTTGGGTCTGAATGTAACCCTGTTGTGGAGTTCGTTGTATGAAATGGGTACTCGTACAAAACTATGAAAGCCAGGATGAGCATCGGCCCGCTCTATCTTGTCCATGCTGTTGTTTGAATGTTTGTCTGATTTTCGCTGTATCCTGAGGGTTGATTTTGCTGGATGGGAATTGCCAGTGAATGTTGTAGTGTCATGTGTTACTAAGAGAGCCTAAGACTAAAATTTTCAAATGTTGTTGCCAAAGGCTCGTATTTGGAATCGAAAGGACAAAAGGTTACAGGTGAGAACTGATCTCACAAACAAGAAGTTTCTTTCTGGTTATGGCTAAAGTAAATATTTTAAATAAATATGGTTTTTGTATTCCTCACGTACATTAAAATGCTTTCAGGCTCTGTGTGCGTGTTTCTGTGCTGGTTGCATTCCTTAGTGGTCTCACTCCACCTACCTGTGCCTCTGTTTCTCCCACACTGGATTATTCTGCCTGCTGCTTCTTGGGACTTCACATTTCACCACTGCAGGATGACTGTCCAGAAAGTGCTCCTTCCTGTGCCATTTCAGGCTGCTGGGGGTTCTCTCAGTGGTTTGAATGGAAGCCCTGTGAGGCGCTTTTGTGCTCTGTACGTGAAAGGCAAGTGTACTGTCCTCCTTGCCTTCCACGTGCAGAGTGTGATCCAGGCTACGGCTTTGCTTGGGAAGTTCTAACCATTCTGGTAGTTTAAAAACTGCTGTATTTCAACTTTTTGACTTGGGAGCCGAGGGGCTTGAGTGCTGCAAATTTTTAGGTGTGTAGGAAGGAGGAGATGCCTTGCACGGCAACGTGAAGGGACTCTGTAACGTACACGCGAACGCTGCATGTCAACTCTCCCTCCTCCTTCTCTGTGTGGATGTGCTGGCTTTCCAAATGAGAGCACTGGCTCAGCTGGAGCCAGCCTGTGAAGTGCCGGTTGGACCTTTGCTTAGCACAGCTGCCCCCAGATTTGTCTGTGGAGGTGGGGCACTGCCAGTTTCAGTGTGTTTGTGTGTTAAGTGGGGCAAACCAATCATCCCAACTGTCGCAGTTAGTAACGCTGCCGTGTAGTGGAATGGCTCAGCTGAAAATTAACATTTTGCAGTCTCATAACAGTGGCAGGACTCTGGATTTGCCTGGTCCTTTCAAAAAAGTTATTTGACAGCCAGCTTTCCTTAGCCAAGAATGCTTCTTCGGCTCAGCTAATACATAGTAAAAATTACTTCTTCATGCACTCATAGTATTCACACTCACAGAGCAGAATGGCCTCATTGGAAAGGATGTGAAAGTGCTTTCCAGAGCAAGATTTGACACGAAAGAAGAAATTCAAAAGAAAGGTCTGACTTTCCCCCTTCCATTTGCTGTTCTCATAATATTGGCTTTAATGAGAGCCCAAATTATTAGGCTTTTTTTTCCTTGTCTTCCATTTTTCCAGGTGAGAGGAGCAGAATTGAGACATTATAATTTGCATGATAAACAACATGTGCTTGAAATTGCCACTTTACAACAATCCTTTTGTTTTCCTGAGCAAACAGCCAAACAACGAACGAGCACATTTCAGAATTTTTGCCATTTAATGCTCAGGTTTTCAGAATTCCTAAAGTACTTCACAAATCCGTTAGAGCTGTCAAAACCAAGATAATTCTAAGTTTAGATTTTGCTTCATCCTATAATCAGGGTTGTTATGGATGGCTAATACACCAGAATCAGAATCGAATTTTCTCTTTTGTCTTCCCAAGATAATCATCCTTTAAAAAAGTAAAGTAAAGTAACAATTATTTGGCCAATATTAAAGCTGTCTTCTTTCTCCAATTTATGATTGGTGCCATTAATAAATAAATAAAATCTTCTTGCTTTTTCTTCATCACTTATGATATGTGAACAGAAAGAAATATTCTTTTTTTCCTAAATTAATTTGAAGATTTATACCTACTTTAATTCTTAAATTCTCTGTCCTTTGAGTTCTCAATTTCTTTGGCCTGTGAACTAAATGCTCTTTGCAAAGGAAGTGCCCTCTCACTATCAAAAAGCTTCAGACCTCCAGTGTGCGTGCTTGTGTTTCCTTTTCTAAAGTAGGAAGTAGGCTGAAACTTGGAGTCAGGCTCCAGCCACAACTGCATTCTTGTGCAAAAGTTGGTTGCAGATCATAAGAACAACATTCCTTAAAGGTGCTTTGTAAGAATTTCTAAAATATTACAGTTAAATTTTAATTTTATTATTTATGCAAAAATGCAGCACGTAGTTTTAATCTACAAGAAGTTAAGATTAGTCTGTAATACATGAAATGGTTATAAAATGCTATCTAATGTGATTATAATAACAGAAGTCAATATTGTAGGATAAATCATTACTTCCTGGTTAGTTTTTATTTTTGTGACCAACTCAGGCCCTGTAACAAACCAGTGAAGTTAGCCAGGTTCATACTATAATATTGCAGACTTGAAGAGGTTGAATTGAAATGCTCTTGGTCAGAAATTCCTGAATTTAGGAAAAAGTTGCATGTTTATGTCTCATAAGCCTTTCACCTTCTAAGGCAACTTCTGCTAATATTCTTGTATTTTGCTATGTGATTGTGATTGGAACAATTTTTTTTTTTTTTAAAAGAAAAGTAAGCAGATTCTTGTAAAATAGCATCATTTCGGAGAGTGAGATTTTGATAAAGCTCAGTGCATTGAAAGTGCCATAATAGCATCACAGATGTTGGCAGTGATTTTACACTAAAATTGGCTTGCACTTAGGATCTAATGGAAGGCACAGAGAGTTTGCTGGTATAACAAACTGTGCTGAAAAACTCCCTTAACAGCTCTGTTGGTAGTTACTGCTATGCTATACGGCCTTGAGGTATTGCGTCTCGCAGTTTCTGGGAGTGCAGGCTATATTCAAGTGGGGAGTGTTGTGCCTTTTGTTTTAGCTTAAGTGAAAGTTGCAGAGGGTTCCTAGTTTTCAAATACAGTTCAAATTTTACTCTAATTGTTGCCTTATAAAAACCTTTGTATTCTTTCCTTTAAAAGACCATGCGCTCATATAGAAAAAAATAGAATGTGCATCCTGAAGTTATGGGTTCTTGAATATAGTTATGATTATTTTTTTTTTTCTTTAGGAGCATTGTTGTTCTTTTGAAGAATAACTTTGACAATTTCCTCCAGTGGATTTCAAGGTTAACACATTTGGTTATTTACAAACTATGAAGGACACTGATGCAAATAGTCAATCATCTGAAGGAATATTAATCTAAAAGTTCATAACTTGCAAGGATGCTAGTGAATAACAAGGGGCAGAGTTTGCATTTTTCTCCAATAACATTTCTATTATCATGTTAAGGTTTTTGTTGTTGTTGGCTTGTGTTGTTTTGGGGTTTTTTGTGTGTGTGTGTGTGGTTTTTTTATTTGAAACTATAAGGTAAAGATAGGTTCTAAATGCTGAAAAATAATGAATCCGTAATAATGGACTAAGGTTCTTGCTTTCCACACAGATAAGGCTGGGTGAAGGTGAGTCTTAGATAAGAAGTTGAAAGCAGTACAGTCTTTTTCTGACTTTTCCTTCTGTTAGGTCTCCTAGATTCCATTTAACTTTCAGCATGTTTCAGGCTATTTCTTCATTTTCTCTCGTTTACTACTTTTAACTTACAAATCCCCAAACCTGGTGCCAGAATTTTTCTTTTGTTGTTGCTAGCAATGCCACAGATTGTACAACAGTCACATGAAGGCATGTGATTTGCTTAGATATTAAATTCTATGATGCCTTCAGGTGCATTCCAGATAGAGAAATAAGTCCTCTGGTTTTAACCTGTGTAATAATGTTTTTTCCTGTTGAATTATTTATTAGTTTCATACCCTCCTGTTTTACCACAAGTAATGATCTCTAATCTTCATTTCAGTTGTTACAGTTATTTATCTCTACCTTGTCTGGCCTCCTAAGACATGCTAGTGTTAAAATATGTAACCTGTAGTGTAAGAATTTATTTATGTGACATCTGCTGCAACAATGCAGAGACCTAATCAAAACTGAACTAGTAATACTGATGAATTACCTTAATGCACTAAGAAATACACATATAGCATAGTTATTTTACAATGGAAAGAAAATCTTAGGCAAATGAACTGCAATCATATACTTAATAAAGTAAGACCAATTTTTGTGTTCATGACAAGAGAACTATTTTCAGGCTGAAAATAGTTTCATGGGTAAGTACAAGAGAACAAGAAGAGTTGAAAAGATCTTTCATGCTTAAGAAGAAATGAGGAAGGACACATTCTTATGGGTATGTTCTTTTGAATGCGAGCTACTGCTGCAGAAACAAAGAAATGAGTTTAAAGGTTCTGCTCCAGAATCATTCAGAGTTGATCATGTGCAACTTTAAGCACATTCCCACCCCTCCACACCCTCTGGTGAATGCATTGTAATGATCTTTGTACTTCGCTTGGAAGCCTTTTGTCTTTACGGGGGGGCTGCTCTCTTTCCTTCTGAATGTAGGAAACCACATCCACTGGTCTTTTATGGTTATGTGAGATGTTACGTTATTGCATAAATTTCCTCATTTATTAAAAGTTTTGACCAAAGTTCACATTGTCTATAATGGAGGAGGTTGAACCTAAATTTGGGAGGGGAAGCCCAGAAGTATGCTTGGCTGAACAGGCTCTCCTGATATGGAGGAGTGGAGTTGAAGATGTAGTGTGATCGATAAACATTTCTATTCACAAATCAAGCTTTGTGAAGAAGATACTAGTGTTGTAGTATTTATTTTAATGTCTCAGGAAGTTTAAAGGAATTCCTATCTCCTTCTTAACAGCCGTACTAAATATGTGAAGTACAGGGCCACATGTCTCCATTTAAAGAACCATAGATGAAAGATTTTAGCATGAATTGTGAGAAAAATACAGGACAACTGAAACAAAAGTATTAGTAGTGTCACATATTAGCGCTGGTCATTGAGTGACTCACAAATCTGCCCCCACCAAGAAGAGAGATGTAACCCTGAAACCAGTGGTACTGGGGAGCGTGCTTCGAGCCAGGGATCAGTGACACTGAACACTGTACTCTCAGCACCCTGTGCACTGGATACGTCTTAGGGGTCTGCTGTTTTAATAAGCATTTACTGTTGGTCATCTGCTCTACTCCAAAATTTGCATTCATTTCTTGGGCCCACTGGACCCAAGCTGTGCTTTATTAGCATATTAGTAAAGCTGGTTTGTAAGTAGATCTCTTTCCTCCCTCCTCCAAGCCTGCTGACGATCCTGCTGGAGCAGGGCTTGTAGAGCTCCCTGGGAATGCAGCCTCTCATCACTGTTCTAGTCCACAGCCAGCAGCACTACTGGTGCCCTGCTTCTGCCTGCTGTCATCTGCTTCTGTGTCATCCCTTGATTCCCATGATCAGCTGGACCCATTCAGTTATCTTCCTGGGGCTGTTTTTCACTTGCATGTATATTTTCATGATACCACTTTCATCTCTTCTCTAGTCTTCAATTTGTTTTATTTTATTTTACCTTACTCCTGTGTTCATGAGGTATGAATAAACAACAAAAACCTCATTGTCATAAATCTTCTTTTTAACTGGGAATGAATATCTCAGTGATGAATAATTACCCTTTTTAATGCAGATGCTTACTTCTCTTCTTATGTCGATTTAATGTTTCTGATGCTACTTACATTGTTACCTAGTGGCAGTCAATGGAAGACAAATTTTGGTTACAGACTACTGAGGTGGCAGTGAGCTGTGTATAGCCTTGTTTCATTGCTCACATGTCATTGCAAAATTCGGTATCTGTGTGCTACATGAACACATTGTCTGAATTGTCTTGCCGGGATGGTGTCTTTGATTTCATAGCACTCTAGTCCCACAAAAACAGTTTATACAATCACTAAAAGCAGTCCAAGCTCTTAGACATTTTTTTTCCCCTTGGTATTTGATTCTAGATCTGTTTGTTAGCTTAACAAACTGTGTCTTAACTTTTGTTTTATAGATCATTTATGTTTTCTAAAATGGTTTTGTAATATGGGGGCAATCTAGATTTGGATGTGTGGATGGAGCTGGAATTTACTGCTTCAGGCCTGGTTGGTTTGTGTGACCCTGCAGTGTGCAGACAGTAAGATTTTTGTCCCTGCTGTTGTGAGCTGGCTAAACAGGAACTGAAAAGATCATCAGTAGATGCTACAGGATTTGAGGTGCCATGCAAATAAGGGGATTTTCTCATGTTGCCATGATTTTATGTTAGGGCTTTGGTTTTTCTGGAGGGAGGATTTTTTTACCCTCTTCTTAAGGCAGGACATTGTTTTTTCTGGAGGGAGGATTTTTTTACCCTCTTCTTCTTAAGGCAGGACATTGTCTTTGGGCTCAAGGTATTCCTTGTGTTTTAACAGGGAGTCTGTTAGTAACCAGAGGGACGCTGACCCCAGTGTGGTATGTTAGCATACCCTGATGGAAATGTACAAGGGTTGTATATTCATTGCAGGCTTTTCCAAGAACTTGCATACTAAGTATGGGGGAGGATTTTTTTACCCTCTTCTTCTTAAGGCAGGACATTGTCTTTGGGCTCAAGGTATTCCTTGTGTTTTAACAGGGAGTCTGTTAGTAACCAGAGGGACGCTGACCCCAGTGTGGTATGTTAGCATACCCTGATGGAAATGTACAAGGGTTGTATATTCATTGCAGGCTTTTCCAAGAACTTGCATACTAAGTATGGAGTATTGATTCTTGTGATGTGTAACCTTGGTGAAGCCCAGGTAAACTGGCTGCTGTGTTTGGATCTTATATATCAGATCTGCTTTTATGTGTCTTGCTTACTAGTAGCTCACTCATCTCTCTCATTCCCTGTGGGTACAGACACTGTTTGTTACCCCTTCAGAGATGTAGGATTTACTGTCCAGCTGCACTGAGTTTCTGGAATCCGTTTTGAACCTCAGATGCCCCTGTGGTTTCCATGCCAAGGTTCTAGTTTTATGAATACTTTGGATTTAAGTTCATCCATCTTTCCCATAGCAGTGAAAGCAGACAGACGTAGATACAGACCTTTAAAAAGCTTTAAAATAAAATTTTCTTAGGTAGCATAGAGGATATAAGGATCAAGGAAAAAAACCCTCAAGAGTTAAGTGTCCTATTCTCCAGTTACCTCTTCTCTCTGTACTGGCCTTCAGGCTTATATGTGAATCAGATGCTGAAATCAGAACCTTTTGCCTTTATCTCAGCTGTTCTGCACAGTATGGGATATTTCTCCTTTGCTGTCAATATAGCTCATCTTCTACTAATGTGAATTTTTTTACTCCCATTTCTGACTGGAATACTACCCAAGTGCAGTGGAAGTCTTGCTCTGGCTACTTGTGGTCAAACCCACTCATTCCTGCAACCCCCATCTTGAACACCTTACTTGTGGCCTTATAGAGGCAACTTTCCCAGTAATTTCTTTTCCTACTGTTTAGGAATTTCCTGTTTGCCAAACTTCAGCCTCTTAAGATCATAGAATCACAGAATGGTTTGGGTTGGAAGGGACCTTAAAGACCATCTAGTTCCAACCCCCCTGCCATGGGCAGGGACACCCTCCACTAGACCAGGTTGCTCAAAGCCTCATCCAGCCTGGCCTTGAACACTTCCAGGGATGGGGCATCCACAGCTTCTCTGGGCAACCTGTTCCAGTGCTTCACCAACCTCTCCGGGAAGAATTTCTTCCTGATATCTAATCTAAACCTCCCCACTTTCAATTTAAACCCATTACCCCTGGTCCTGTCACTACAAGCTCTTGTAAAAAGTCCCCCCCAGCTTCCTTGTAGCCCCTTCAGGTACTGGAAGGCTGCAGTAAGGTCTCCCCGGAGCCTGCAAGATAAACTTGGTCTTGCAGTTTTCCCTAATTTTCTGCTACATTATTGGTTTTAGGGGTTCCACCTGAAGCCTTGAAGCTTTCCACCCGATCTGAGTATTCGAGCTGTCAGGCCTAGCTCAGAAAGCACAAACAGAACTGCTTCTTCCCCCAAGGTATTCCTGACACAGTGATTTCAAAACCTCAAGCAGAATTCACAAACTCTGCCTCCTGGTTACTGTAATACTGTGACAATATCCTGAGTGGGTTCTTCATTTCTTCATACGATGATAAAATGTACTTTTACCATGAGAAAATGATCCTTATTTGAATATATTGAGTTTGTCTGTCTAAATGTATATGTAATTTCAGGATTTATTTTAAATCCTGTGTAAGAATAAAATTGGTTTTGAGATTATTTTTTATAGCACTTTTTCCCCCTCTTCCTCTCATTTCAGATGTTGCAGTTGTGGACATGAGTGATATTTCCAAGCAACCATCACTGTTTTACCACCTTGGTGTGCGTGAAAGCTTTGACATGGCTAATAATGTTATACTCTACCATGACACTGATGCTGACACTGCTCAGTCTCTCAAAGTAAGGTTCTCACTTCAAATTCTGCTTCCTTTCAGAAATATCTTTAAATACCAAATCCTGCAAATGTTTGTGTTTTTCTGAAACTTCCACTGAATGTGATTTACTGATAGCTACATAACAAAATCATGCTAAGAAGAACAGTTGCTAGCATAAATAGCAATGACTAGAATAGTATAAAAGCTTGTTTATAAGAGAAAATCCGTATTAATGTACTGATTTTGCTTCAGATGGTTAGACTTGGGAGTGCAGGTCTGATTTTTTCCTTCCTTTCCCTCTTTTAATTAGAGTACGTGTGAAAAAATGTTATGGCCTGTATAATAATGACACTTGAACAAGGGCTGTATTGCAACCTACTCCTACTGTTGAAATACATCTGTCTGATGAGGTTTCTATCTCCTAGGTGCTGAGTAGCTAAGATTACAGGAATCTCGTTTTATTAGTATTTGAAGATCAAAAAGAGATACTCACCGAATCTTTTTATAGGCCTGTTGTTCATTTTTATAGTAGGATAATACATGCTATACATTAAAGTCCTGAAACTGCTGTTCTGGATGCAAGTCATATACTGGGGATGTTTCTGTCTTTCACAGTGCAGTTTCTTTTTGTTTTAGATCACATTTAGACTTTTATCCCCTGCATCATCACCTTTGGCTGCTTTTCTTGCTACCTTCACTGAGAGAAACATTGTTTATGCTTTGTAGTTTTTTCCTTAGTTTGATTTTTCCCCCTTACTACTTTATATTTTTCATACTACCAGTGTCCAGAAACACTTTCTAGAATTCTCCAACATCTTTTGTTCCTATAAGAATGTTAAGTTTCATGTTAATTTTGTAAGTCTCCTTTTCTTTACCCAGAAAACCTCTGTTCAGTCACAGCTTCTCTTTCCTCTTTTCTGCCCTCAGTGTAATTGATTTTACTCCGATGTCTCTAGTATCTTGTACTTCCTTTCTTCAGTGGGTGGTCCACATCCACATTCACATTCCATGTGACCTGGAGTCACAAGAACTTGGATCTGGAGCCTCTCACACTCTGCTCAAGGTGGTTATCCTTCTGGATATGTGCTAAACCATACTTGCATGCCCTCCATTCCTCAAGCTAAGCTGGGTGGGCAGGCATACAACCTTTCATCCTGCATGATTAATATACCTGACTATGGAGAGATCTTTCATTTTTATTTTTCATTAACACATTTTTACTGTTCTTTTATGCTGTCATTCAGATGTTCTGATCAACTTGGTTCTTCCAAGTATGGGAAGCACAGGCTAGTCAACTTCTATTTGTCTCTACCCAATGGGAACCTCTGTGAATGGCTTTGATTTCTGCACTTTATGCCAAGCACATATCGAAGCACCTGTTCCATAACTGGAGTGCTGAATGACCTCCAGGGTTGTATCCATCTGTGGGTTGGATCTTCAGATTGTTTGTTGCTAGAATTTGCAAGTCTTTGCAGTGCCAGTTCTGGCACTTTTTCCACAAGGATGTAAAGCTCAAGAACAAGTCAGGGACCTGGGAACACTGGAGCATGACTGTGTCACTTAAGGCTTGAAAAGCTATTGTCTGTCTTCCTCTATCTTTTGCTAGGAACTCTATCAGTGTCACTGATCTCTTCCTCATCTTCCGGTTGCTTGCATAACCTCCTGGGCTTACATAGGACCCTAGCATACCGTACTACGGGATCAGAAGGCTTGATTTAGGTTGCTGGAACTAGAAATAAAGTCTATATCTAACATTTGTAATGCGACTTAGCTGGAGATATCTCTAGTTTCACCAAACAGTGCTCATTGAACATGTAAGCTGTGGAAGGAAGAGGAGGTTACTTACCAGCACCTGGAAATCTTTGAGGTCTGGGTTACATGCCCATTAGTTTATCATCTGCCTCATATTTTCAATATCTCTCTCTAGATTTTGAGGTGAGAAGAATTAGGGTGTAGGAGGAATCTGTTGGTCTGTGCCCATCCAGGCAGGAAAGAGGTCTAGGTACCTTAAGGATACTCCTTCAGAGAAAATAAAAAAAATCTCCATCTTTCGAATGATTTTACCTCACAAATGCCTGGAGTGTGGCTGGGTATGTAGAGTACCAGCCTCAGAAACTCCAATTACCAGCAAGTAAACTTTCTTCATCTTCTGAGCACTTCTTCAAATAGTTTTTTTCTTTGAATCATTATTTTTTTCCTAACTTGAACTACAAGGACTCTTCTTTATGTTGTTCTGTCCCTTTACTGAGAATTTGCCGTGGCAGGAAATATGGGTTATGCTGTGGAGAACATGTATGTATGTGTGTATATATCCATGTATACCAGTTATTTTTATTGGAAATAATATTTCTCATTAAAAATGAATAAACATTTTTCTTATCTTTTTTTTTTCTTCCAGGATATGGTATCACAGAAAAACACAGTAAGTATTAAATCCATATTAATTTTAAAACACAAAATGAAGATACTAAATTCAAAGCAACTCTAATAACAAATTTGCCAAGCATATATATGCTCTGTATGATTGAAGGAAATCTGTTTTACCTGTATACAACTCGAACTAGTGGAAATCTTGTTGACTTCCTTCCCGAAGTAAAGCTAGTTTAAAAAATTACTTTTCTTTAGCAGTTCCTGTGTAAGTTCTAGGAAAGTTCCACTAGATTTATGTTATATATGTAGGTTGATACATCAAAATATAAACTCATAAATTCAAAGTCTCTTTCTCCACCAGTTTCACCCACTTGTGAAAAAGCGTGTGTGTGTGCGCATGTGTATGATGCCTTAATAGGGTTTACTCTTCTATCTCAAACAGCTTTGGCTACTGGATATCCATCCCCTTCCTCACACATTCACAGATTATACTTAGGAATGCAAAAGCTTGGTTTCCAAAGTAAAAATATTCTTACCCTTAATGCAGGTAAAACCAAACAAATAAGTAAGCCTGAATGAAGATAAAATTCAGTGGTTATTTTAGGCTTATTGCAATATGTCGTGATATCTTAGCTATATATTTTGTTATACTTCACATCATGTCACTGGTTATTTTCATTAAACACCATTATTTCGAGAACTAATGAATTTGCAAATCTCTTAAACTTCCATTTATTGGTTTATGTTTCCCCCCATTCACCATGCACTTTTATATTCTTCTGAAGAATATTAAGCAGGACTAAAATAACAAAATATTCTTAGAGTTTGCTAATAATTTAAAAGAGAAATAGAAGAAATAACGCATTAGTCACAGCAGTTTATTTCGAGCTGCTGTTTATACTTGGTCACAGCGCTGCATGTAGGCTAAAGATAGATCAGGTTAAGCACATGAGGAAATCCAGGTCATTTTCCTGTCTGTCTTGGTGATCTTTGAACTCGTTTCACCTGTGGGGTGTGAACTGCATCTGCTGGTCTGTAGCTCTGTGAAAGGGGGCCTCAGAATAAGGCAAATTTTCTTGTGAATGCTACTATCCATCAACTGGTGGATGATCAAAATGTCACAAGCCCAAGTTTTCTCCTCCAGAGCAAGAGGGAGAATTGTGATGGAGTCATTTGGTGGTAATTCCAGAAATGGAGTAAAGACAAAGAGGACTGTGGCAAGTTCAGCCTAGTGTGATCACATAAGCAGCCTGCAATCTTTTCTTTTGGCAGATTCTTTCTCCCACAGAGGGAGGCATTGATCTTTGCATGGAAGAGAAGGAAAGATGGATCTGGTGCCATGGTTTCGACAGCAGGGCCTAGTAATACACCTGTAAACACCATGTGGCTAGCAAAAGGGGCAGGGAGGTCCTGCCTCTAGGATACTGATCCCTCCTTTTAAAAGGAGGGATTGCCTAATCCACTTTCTTCAAGTGCTTAAATTAAAAAAAAACAGTTGTGAGTAAAATTCAGTGAGGAAAAAAATAAATAACTTTAAATACCGAGTATAGATTCTTGACCCTTTTGTCTTATTTGAAGTTGTTCATATTCTCTTTCATTAGGTAAATGTGCTCCCATACTGCATTCTTTTATCAGGTTTTTAAATCAGAAATTACAACAAATGAATTAGCAAACTCAGTAATTAATAGGTTAAAAATCTATGTTTTTCTAAGTTGGAGTTGACTTCAAATAGACAATTGCTTTCTCCTCTTTTCAGATCCAAGGAGTTGTCATGAGGGCTTGCAGTTTGCTGCTGCCCCAATCTGGTGCCACTGCTCCATCGCTTGGTTAAACATCTTACAACCATATGGGCAATGTCTTATTTGAAGTTAATTGCTAATGAGGGTTGCTGTGCTAGTTAAGTAGGTAAAAAATTGGTATGAATTTACTCTGTCCAAGCAAGTACGTAGTTACATAACCATTTCACTTTAAATGCAGAGTTAGTTACAATACTTAATACCCCTGTACTAGAGGTTTGTATTTTCCTTTCACTTTTCCTGACTGAAAAGTGTGGGTATGCCTCTGCCGTAGATGTGGAATAGCAGAAAGAGTTTAAATGGACTCTTTGTTAGGGTCTGGAGACACGACAGAAGGAGGAGAGATACTTGATCTACTAAACCTTCTTCCAGTGCTGAGGTAGCCGCAGGATTACCATTGCTGGTTTTATGAAGAGAAGTCCTCCGGGTGTCTTATGAGTGCCATGTCTGTGTGTCTGCACTGTGTAGAAAGGAAGGAGGACAACTGAGATTACTACAGGCACAGCACACCATTTTTCCAACAGCACGAGTGAAACCTTCTCTGCTGGTGGCTCCAAGTCAGAGCTTTCTCTGGGGTTTCCCTGCCCTCACCTTTGCCATTTATCCTGCAAATCTCAAGACATGTACAAAGGTGCAAAAAAATCACAGCAGAGAAGCCATGTTAAATATGCAGAGAAAATGAATGCCTCGTGTGTCATCTGGGGTGATCTTCTTTTGTGTATTACAAGTAAGCCTTGAAGAAAATGGATGTTTTCTTGGTCAGGAAGACATTATTCTAATTCAGTATCAGGGAGGAGGCAAGAGTGAAGAAATTCGACATACAGTTGAAAACAATGCGTAGATAAAGGGTCAGCAATTCATTTGAGATTTGGCCTGAGTACAGCTGATCTAACAGTCAAAATTCTAGGGCAGCATGCTATGGTTGTGTGAGTCTGAGAGATTTAATAGCTTACTGTCTAAAAAAAGAGTGTGAGAGTAGGAGAACTTCCTTCCCTCCACCATCCAGGAATGAAGTCTTCAGGGATAAGATAAGATGTGAAATGTGATTCAGTTCTACTTGACTCCCACAAACAAGCAATTAAAATTCTGTATTGATAATTTATTGCATACTTGGATATAAAAGGAAAGAATTATTGGCTATGGGAGTTCAGTTCCCAAGAAAGAATTGCCCTGGCATGAAATTCAAGGTCAAGACTCTGTGTCCCATCAGTTAGGTTTCCTTCTGTAGAGGTCCTCTGAGCTTTGAGGACTGTCTTCTGCTAATTTTACTGAGGGTGTATGCACAGCTTTCTAGTTTCTGTCAAAATTATAATCGATAAAATAAATTGCAAATATGCAGTCTTGCAGAACAGGTTTTTTCCTGTGTTTTTATGGAAAAATAAAGGCTTGATGGTAGAGTGGATGCTACTGGACGGTAGAGTACAGGAAAATAAATTTATCAGTGGAAAATGGACTTGTGCTTTGGAGTTTCTTTAGATGTCAGATAAACATTGGTTTACTGGAGAAATAAAATTTCAAGGATTTTCAGAAGCGAAAAATGCTAAAAATATAATCTTCCCCCAGGCCAGTATAATAGACAAAATCCAAGGGAAAGTCATTCTACTTTGATACATTTTGTTGCTATGCTTTTTTTTTTTTTTCCTCCAATAGGGAAATTTCCTCTCCTTCTACAGAATTTTAAGGAATGGTGCCTCAAAAAAAAAAAAAAAAAGGGCAAGACTGAGTGAAGGGAAGAATGCACAAGGGGCTGTTTAAAAACTGCTGGAGTCAGGAAGCAAAATGCACAGTCCTTCTGGCAATAGTTCTAGCACTGGTTAACACGTAGTGTGAGATACGTGCTTTGATCCATTTGGTTTGTTTGAATGTGGCATTGAGAATATAAACTAGAACTTCCCGCTCTGGATAAATTCCTATGGCAAGTACAGACTATAAAGTGAAAGACTTAATAGTCAATTTTTCTTTAGTTGATGGTATGCCTGAAGAAGTTTGTATAACCCTGCTAATTGCTGTCGGGGAGGGTATTTAAAGGAAAGTAAGCTGGCTATTAAACAAAAACGTTTATTTTAGTATACTTAGGCCTGTGGGCTTGATGAAGTATTTTTTTTACAATAAGCAGAGAATAATATCTGGGCAATGGAGGAGTCATTAGCAAAAATTCTCCTTGATATAAAGGGAACAGGATTGCAATTTATCCTTACCACAAGGAATTTTTCATGTTGAAAAATCACCTTTTATTGTAATTGGCAGAAAGTCTCTTCAGAGTTTCAGTAGCTGTATAAATTAGATTGGTCTACTGTTTCAAGGCAATGAACATTTAAGAAAACTAAATAGAAAGATTTTGACACATGGACTCATAGTCTCCAATTCAGTAGCCCCAGTGGATTGAAATGAGAGCCAAAGCTCTAAAGTATGATTACATTATATGAATTTAATAATCTGAAGAAGTAGTTTTGCAGAGTAACTTTCTATTTTTTTAATTTTCTGATTAGTTTTACAATATATAAAAGTTTGTATGATATGATCATTTAATGATATATTTCTAAAAATGCCTGAGGCAGCAGAACTATTAAAATATTTTGCAAAATGGGACAAAATGAAGGAGGAGTAGGGACGTCTTAAATACAGACAATAATTTTCCCTTTTTGGGGGGAGAATTATTCAAAGGCAATGGGTAACCCAGTAAATATTACTTTTTATGTTTCTAATCATGAAATATGCCATTGTTACTATTGATATAATGAAAACTAAGATATTTAAATTAATTTATGAAAGTTAGGTTTTATGGAAATGCTACTACCTCAAGGGATGCATATTTATAGTGGTTGGATTACAGTTCATAAAAATAAGACTTGAAAGCATCTTAATGATGACACAAGGAGATGTATAGACAAATAAATCAAGGAGGTAGAGAAATCCTGTGTGGCAAAGTATTGCACTGCTTTATTGGCCTTGTAAATATGGACTTGCTTTAAATATCTATATTCATTTTCTATTGTTTCTGTGTTTAATAATTTCTCTATTCATGTGTCATGTCTGTCTTTTTGATTCCTATGCTGTTTTGTGGTGGTGTTTTCCTCGTTGTTTTATTTCAATTTGGAGTAGGTTGCCAACCACAAAGCTTTTCTTCGGGTTCAAGTACCTCCTGAATACCACAGTGGTAATCTGATAGGCAAAGTATGTATCACTTTAAATATGCTTTCTGTTGAATAAATATGCCATCTTATTATGGTGTTTCTAGGCATTTTTATATAAGGATAGTTTAAAAATAGTGCTTGGCAAGGTCTTTCCTTCAAAGTGATTGTAATCCTGGAGTGCTTGTTCCTTGCAAGCTAGATCCTGAGCATTTAGAATGGTTGGCTTGCGATAATCTCTCTTCACAGCCTTTACATAAAAATACTGCATATATTCAACTTTAGAAGAGGAAGTGTTTTTAAAAAGTTTATACCTTGGTCAACTGTATTGAAAGATGGATTGGAATGTGATGTCATGGAAAACTGCTTTGAAAACCTTAATTCTTCAGACAGTAGTGGATTAAACCCCCTGAACACTCAAAAGTTTGTGACTGCTTTGAGTGAAGGCAGCTCATTTTCTGTTTTCCTATGTACTTTCCTTCTAACTGCTTTGAAGGTAGGGTAGGCGCTCCTAATACTCTTGACGCTTGAGTAAGTGGCAAAATGAGTTGCGTGGCTCAAGTAAAATAAATGTACTATTAGCTGTGCAGCATAATTCCCACTAAAAATGCAGAGGTTTTTCTCAACATTGTTTATTTGAGGGAAAACAAATCCCTTTAATACTAGTGTAGCATCTCTGTCACAAAGTGACAGTTGCACCAAATAACTGTAGCAGTACAATTAAAAAAACCTGTTTGTGTTATTAAGGTCAAATATTTATTTTTAACAACATTAGCCTAATGTTCAGAGGAATATTTTAAGACAAAAAGCACTCTGTTTGGCTTATCTTGCCTAGAGCCTAAAAATGGCCTATGTGGGCCTAACACTTTCGGCCCTTCAGCAAAGGTATGGCCCTGTACTTAATTCCTTCAACCATTTTCCCCTAAAGAACAGGTCCCTCTCTCAACTTACTTGCAGTTATTTCCTGGGGTTTTTGGGTGTTTTTAAATGTTCCTAAACTTTTGGCTCATTCTGTGGTAGATTTTAAAGTGTTGTATTTGAATACAAAACTTTAATTGCTAGTGTATTTGGCATGCATTATTTGCTGGAAGGTGAGGTATTGAGAGATTGTTCTGGTTTTTTTTTTTTCAGTCTGCTTGGTTTTTTGGCAATTTTTAACTTAAAAAATTCTCAAAATAAGACAATAAAAATAGCTTAACTACTAATCCTGAAAAAAACCCCAACTCAGCATACAGTCTTTATAAACTATGAAGTTATAATTCTGTAACAATTAAATAAATAATCATTTATAGATTATGTGTATTTGCAGCTAGAATTGATACGTATTTTACTTCACACGTAACTGCCGTTTATTCATTCTCTTAAAAAACTATAGTTGGTGTATGAGAGGACAGTAATTTTCGTAATGATTAGCTTTTGGTGTCAGCGACGGGCAACTTGAGTAGACAGTCTGAAGAAGCATGGTTGGTATTCTCAGCCATCTCTAGCCCTTGATAGTGTAAGCAAAGCGGATGGACAGATCTGTTTTTTGACATAATGAAGACAAGACAGACTGTTAGAAAGGCACACACTGTATGTGAAGGGGCTTTGTATTTTATTGTATGTAAATGTTGGACAGAGGAAGCCAGAAAAATGGAGCTGGTTGTTTTTCAGACAAGGTGACATGCTCAAATATGTGCAGTGTTCCTGCTTTCTACACACAGAAATGTGTCTGTAATGGATAAAAATGTGGTTTTAATTGCATACATTTCATTATCCAAAAAGAGGTAAGAAATCCAAGTGAAATAGATGAGATGTTGGCTGTATAAAGTTAATACAGTGTTTCACATGTCATTTTTTTTTTCCTGAAAATTGCTTTGCCTTTTCAATGGATTATTGCAGCTCTCTGTGTCACAAGGTACATCATACTTTCAAATCGGAATTTTTTTTCCTATTGCAGGAAGAGTTAATTCACTGTTACAGGTTCAAGTTTAAATTTAGACACAAGCAGCTTTTACGTTGTACTAAACTCAGGGTTTATTTGAATGAACCTGAGACTAAGTTGTTTTAACATACTGGTGGTTTGGGTTGGAAGTTTTCTAAATTTTTAGTAGGAAGTGCAGGTAATATTGCAAGAGATAATTATATTGTCACAACAGAGATACTGTGCTGTAAGGTTTATGCGGAAGGAATGTGGCTTGGTCTTTGTTAGAAATAATTAAAAATTCTAAATCCGTACAGATTCAGATCAGCAATAGGATGTCACTGATACAGGATTTTTTCTATCTGTATTTTTATTAACTGTATGCCCTACATTGTTACTTCCTGCGAAGAGTTTATTTCTCTTGTCTAGCTTATTAATGCATATACAAATGTGCCATCTTCATATCCATTCTTTCCATCATCTCAGCATTCTCCCGTTGTTCAAGGTGACTTTAAATGGCTACAGCTTTATTGCAGGCTTTGACGATATGAAAAAATGAAAGGTATGATTTTGCTGTACGTGTTTGATGCCTTGATATCTCCAAGGTGGCAGTTTAAGGGTATTTAGCAGTAGTTGGTTGTGTTAGGTGTACCATACTGACCCGTGCCCCAGTGCTCCTACCTAGTTACTCTGAAATGCAAAGTCTACTTTTCTTTTAAACAGCAGAGAGTTGTCATAGCTCAAAATGGGATACTAGTGCTTCTAGCAGCTGTGGAAAACTTTGCAGATGTCTGGGGTTTGGGGTCTTGTGCAGGAGCTGAAGACTGAACTTGCTGGTCTGGGGGTCTGAAGGACATTTCCTGTTTCCTCTCCCCTTTCATCACCTTTATCATGTTTACACTTTTTGTGTGGCATATTAAGGAATTTTGGGTTTCATTCTAGAATTCTGTGTAGAAAGTCATAGATATATTACAAAACATTTCAAGGTTTGGTTGGGTGGTTGGTTTGGTGTTTGATGGCAGCATGCAGCAGAAGTTTTGTAGACTCCTCTGGATTACACATCTCCATAGAGTCCTTTCAATGCCTGTGTTTCTTTGTGGGGAGCTCTGCATCATATCCTTCCTAGCACAGAGTGAGCCTAGAGGGTGAAAGTACATCTCTGACCCCAAAAATTTAGGACCAGAAGGTTAGCTTGTAACTGTCAGATCCCATCAGGGTCCATGAATCACATGAAAAAAATAAACAGTTTTGTTCTATTGTTGCGCAGCAGATCTGGACCTTTTTTCATCACCCTTGTTGATATTTGTAAATCTTCCACAAAAAGTTCCTTGAATTTAATGCTTGCAAAACTTGTGTTAAACAGTGCACTACAGCTTCATAGTCCACCATCCCTAATCTAGCTGTTTTCTTCTGACAATAACAGATTCTGTGTGTACACAAGCGTTCTTACACTTTCGTATGTTTTCTAACCTGTGTCCGTTTCTCTCTTAGGCTTCCAGTGGCAATTATTATTTTATTCCATACATTGTTACACCTTGTGCTGACTACTTCTGCTGTGAAAGTGATGCCCAAAGAAGAGCTTCTGAGTATATGCAACCCAGCTGGGACAATATCCTGGGGCCACTTTGTGTCCCACTGGTGGACAAGTTTGTCAGCCTTCTCAAGGATGTTCATGTTACATCATGGTAATTTTACAATACATACGCTGCCAGAACCTTTGATAGTCTCTCTTTAATGTTATTAAAAAAATGCAGGATCTCTAGTAGTATTGATTTTTTTGTTTGTTTAATTTTTTTTCACTGCATTTAATATAGTGTTAAAAGAAGCTGCTAACTCAGCTGCTTTCTGTATTGATGTCCTGCAGCTGTTGCAGTTAACTAAGCACGTTACGCTAGTGATTGATTTATGGCTACTTTCTGAAATATCAGTAAGCAAAGGCGGTCCATGGGTAAGGTAAAGTGCTTGAGTATAAATTACAGTGCATAAGGTTGTAATAGGAGATAAGATCACAGCCTTTTCATAGAGCTCAAAGCCAAAGACTGCCCTTTTCTCTCAGCAAGTAAGTGTATATATCTGTGGCAGCAGTGAGCAATGAAATGTAACTGCAGTCATTCGAGTGATGTGGGGGTTTTGTGTTTGTTTGTTTATTTGGTTGGTTTGTGGTTTTTGTTTGTTTGTTTTTACATGTTAGAATTCTGATATCACCTAATAAACATACTATTCAGCCACTTCTACAAAGGACTGTTGGAATTTGGAGGATTGCGTCTGGAGATGGAAGTCTCTTGACTGCTCACCCTGTACTTTGCAGCTAGTCTGGTTTTGTTTGTATTTCTGGAAAAGAGTGGGAGAGACTGAGCTTCTAGGGTTATTTTTTCTATCATCTGAAGCATGAGATAGTGCTGAGGGCCCTCAGATTTCCTTCTCTTTCCCCATTACAGAGTCACAGAATCACTGAGGTCGGAAAAGACCTATAAGATCAACTAGCTGAACTATCAACCCAACAGTACCATACCCACTAGACCATGTCCTCAACTACCATCCCACCTAAGTGAAAGGCTCACCTGAAGGACTCCTTTTCTCACCTTGTCCCACTTAGGATCCCATAGATGACCCGGCTCACACACACCTTGTCCCTTACACCTCCATCCATGGCAGTTCTGCTATTCTCTGGCACCTTGCTGGGCAGCAGCTAGGATATTGCTGGCCTGAAGAAGCTCAGGCTAACCCTTGCTCCTCTCCAAAACAGTGCTGGAGGGGAGGCTACATGCAGGCCCACTTTGAGGAAAGAGCCAAGAGCTCAGTAAGGCAGAAGCTCAGTAAGGTTGGTCAGCATACAGGAGAGCTGTTTTCTGCAGTGCAGACTGATCAAACCAGTCGCACAGCTGGTCCTGGTAGTAATAAGTTTTGGAACCACTTAGAGATTGTGTCACTGTGAAATGTTGCTCTGGGTAGCAGCTGTGCAAAGCTAGCTGCGTACTCTGTCCCTGACATTTATGACCAAGGTTGTGGGTGATTTTGGTCTGATAATTGTGTTGCAAAGTCCTACATTAATGCCTCTTTTCTCTCTCTCGTTCTCAGTTTGAAGTGCCTCAAAGAGGCTTTTGTACAGCTGCAGAATTAGACACTGTTGTGGTAGATCCTTGTGAAGAGGAAGATGTAGCTAGATGATCCCTCATTCCTGCCAAAATCTTGAACAAGTTTGAAGAGGTTAAGTGTTGCATCATTCCTGAAAGTGAGACTCCCATTCCTAAGTCATCTGGATACTTGTGAAAAGCATTACCCGGTATCCCCTTTTGGTTGGGGTAGCACAAGAAGGACTAATTTTCATTAGCCTGGTAGAAAGCCATGCTGGATAGAAACCTGAGACTGGAAATCCGTGGTCAATTAAGCATAACCTCCACTGACAGTAAAACAACTGTCAACCACAACAATAGTGCTTACTGTGACCTTGCTGTTTTGCGTTATAAACATATCTCATACATTATTTGTAAGATATAATGGGTATTAGACAGAGAACTTAGTTTTCTTTGTTATGTTTAGTGTTTATGCTAAGCAAAGTTGAATACTTTGCATTACGCATTTGTAAACAAAAAAGGCATTTTATGCACTCGAGTGTCTGTCAGGTGTTATCTGCTAAGTTCCAAACTACAGACTCCATGAGCTGCTCCAGATAAAGTTACCTCCAGGTAGCCTGCCCAGGTCGTTTATAACTGTCATGCTGATAACATATATATATATTTAGTATTCCACAAATGCTCTGGTGTTGCATTGTGAACTGATGTTAGTGTAAATAAGATGCATTTACTGGGGGCTTTTATGTAGATCCTGCACACATTGAGTTCATCAAGCAGACTGAAACTAAATCAGCTTTTGGTGGCTTGTTTTTGTTTTAGCTTCTTTGGTTGGAAGCCTCTTTCCTCCCTTTGTGATAAAATCATGTACCTTCTCTTTACATCACATTGGTCTTTCCTCTCTGTGTCACTTTAGCATCCCAATCGCTGCCTCCTTTAGGATACAGATACAAAGTACCGCATCTACCGTGGTCAGTAATGGGGCAAAGAAATGCCCCAGTTTTACTGTGTTGATAAAATTATCTCACAATCCCTGTTGTAAGCATATTGATACCTAGCCCCACAGTCTGAGGTGGGGCAAGGTGGAATATTTATGATGAGTTAATGAAAAACTGGAAACATTGGATGTGCACCTCACTGAGGAAATGGTACTTTTTATTAGGATTTATGCTTTTTATTAGAAATATAATCAGGTTTCATAAGAAATATCTAACTGCCTTCCTCCCATATGCCTATCTTTTATTTCTGTAGTGCCTATTACAAAGAAACACTGCTGAATGATATTAGAAAAGCTAGAGAGAAATATCAAGGAGATGAACTGGCTAAGGAGCTGGCCAGGATTAAGCTTCGTATGGATAATACTGAAGTGCTGACTTCTGACATAGTCATAAACCTGCTTCTTTCTTACAGAGATATTCAGGTATGTTCCTAAAGACTAAAGAAGAATATTTTACCATGTGATTTTGCTTGTTTGTTCTTCTGTACTTCGTTTTTGTTAAAGCTGACATAAATTGTTACATTGCTTAACAGTTTGACTTGTCTGTTGGGCAGCTTAAGGGGCTTTAGTCTCTTATTTATTTTGCTTATGAACAAGAGACATAGATTAGGTGACTTTCTGAGGTCTCCTTTGTTTTCAGTAATTTGTAACCTCCTCCTCAAAAAAAATCTGAAGAAAAAATTCCCTACCAAACCAAGATGTTTGCTTTTCCCTTCCCTCCTTTTCCTCCCTTGCCCCCGAAGTCAGATATATTTAAAAATGTAGAAAATGCATTTGTTGTGACCATTGTATTGGCCAGAGGTGCCCAAGTTGAGAACTATCATTCGAAGAAGCATTAATTTGTTTTAAAAGATATAACTACACCTTTTTTTCTTTATTTTTCAAGTAAGTTCTGCTTTTGCTAAAACACAGCCTGCATGCTGCATTTTTAGGCTGACAGTCTGTGTGTTGGACATCCATTTTAAAATATTCTTCCAAGCACTCTATGGAAATTTTTTCCATCAGGAGCAAAGTTGTTTATTTCATAAGTATAAATGGGTCGTGAGAGCAAGGGATGGCCACATCATCCCTCATTACCCAACTTTCCATTCTGAGATGCATATTTTCCTGCAGCACTTTATCCAACTTCATTTTGATCGCCTTTGGTGATCATTTGCATTCTTTTGAAAGGCATTCTCCCTTGAGAAATGTAATCATCTCAAAACGTGTTTTGAGCAAATAAATTAATTACTATGAGGCCATTTATGATGTCAGTACCGGCCTTTTCAGCAATGTATATGTGGGTTACCCCTGAGAAACCCAAATGAATGCACAACTGGCTGACATGCTGGAGAGCGAGCTGTGCTCGAGTCTGCGATGACCTGATGAAGTATCATTCATCAGACGTCCTTAATAAGGACCAAAAGAGCCAGACACGTCGCCTCTTCTTCCTGGTGCTGGGAGTGGAATTGATCAAGCTGGCCAGAGAATTCAGTAATTTGGGTGGTGGCATTGAGGTGAGGAAGAGGCAAGTACTGACATGGATAGACAAAACCCCTGTTTAATTCCTTACACAGAGTTTGTGGCTGTTGCACTGACTCTTCTAGGAACAGTCACATGAGACTCTGTGTAGCAGTCATGATACATGTTAGTTCAGTGATGCTTTCCTCTGGTTTTGTTTCTTTTATTTTCTCTCTTTCTTCTTTTCTTTTCTTTTTTTTTTTTTTTTTTTTTAATTCATACCAGGACTATGATGCTATGGTGAAGCTGGTAGAAACATTAGAAATGCTTCCTACCTGTGATCTAGCTGATCAACACAACATTAAATTTCATTATGCTTTTGCGTTGAATCGGTAAGGATGATTGAGCTTCTTTTGTTTTATTGCTGTTTCATATGGGCTTATATATAAATTTATAGTGCACATAATATCAAATTCTTATCCCTTCTGCACACACTGCTATTCACCACCATCATTTTTCCTTAATCCCGTACTTCCTGTACACCAGGACTGTTTGTAACTTTTGAAATCACTGTTTTCCAACAACCATCGTTTTGTCAACAACCTGATGAATCTGTTCTAAAGGCGACCTGAATTATTGCAAAAGACTCCAATGATATCAACAGGTTCTTGGTCAGGCTGAGATTGTTTATTGTGAGTCACTGATTATTCTGAACGTCTTGAAAAGTTTAGCATAAGAGAGTTAGGGGTGAGTTATTAGTGTAACACGTAACAAGCACTGCTTGATCCATGAATACACATTCACGATACAGCTTCCTTGAAAGGCTGAAAGGTGATCTGGACCCACAGGCCACCTTAGGCTAGATTAGGAAGTACAGAAATATTATGGAACTCTTCTAGCTAGCTACAGATTTCTGTCATGACTATGTATAATAGTTACTTCATTTCTAAAGAATTTATATGAAGATTGCATTGCAGAAAATAGATCTTATTCAACTTAATCACACGTAATAATAAAAATAACTGGTTAGATGCAATCCACACGCTATTAAAAATCGTGGTCTGCAACCTAACTAAAAATTAGCACTGGGCGGTGTCAGGATGGCGTATGTCAAAAGGATTAAGAAATTAATACTAGATCTAGAAAATCAGTTTTTGTGGCATTTCATGGAAAGTGGTAAGAAGTCTTGTGCCATCTGACAGTTTCCTCAAATTCAGGAGTAAATGTAAAATCATTACTCAGAAAAATATTGGGTATCACTGCATCAGTTCTGCATCAAAAGACAGTCTTCTCACAGCATTTTATAGACTGTTCTCTACAGAAAAACTCCCACTGTCGTGCAACCATATGCAAAGTCATACACATAGGAACAAAGAATGCCAACAGGAAGGTTCACAGAAAAACCAGTGATTTTTGGAAAGGATGTGGTGTTTGTTAATAGGCTGAGTGGTCGTCTAAATGATGCAGTGGCAAGTAGCTTGAAGTGATCTTTGAAAGAATGTAGTAGTAATACAGAGCATATAGGGTGTACAGCACAGGTATGACTGATACTGCACATGATTCTAATGCCCATGCTTCTGTGACAGATAGCTATAGTGATGTTTTCTGAAGACTGGAATTAGACTTATTTAAAATTAAAATAAATGAAATCATTTTTTTATTTTAAAAAAAGACCAAAAAAAAAGAAAATCAGTAAGTTCTGAGAAGTGAATTGATTACAATAAGAATTGCCTCTGTGAAATGTATCAGATGCTAGACAATGCCCAAATCTCTCACAGCAAAAGATAAGTAGACCCATGTCCGAAACCTCCCAAATATAGATGATGGCAAAGCATTTTTAATAGTAAGAAGGATAAATTATTAATATTTAGCTCCTGATCCCAAATATACGAATATGGTTCCTACACATAATTTAGCCTACGTAGGTATTTTTTTAAGACTGGAAGCAAACATTGGGTGTCTTGAATCTCCACTCCTGATATCAAAGACCATTAAATCTTAGCTGATTAACCATCTACTGAGTCTGTTAACTTGTTTAGCTGAAGCGTTATCTTTCAGAAATTTTTTATCCGAATATATGAAGACAGAGAGAATCAGTTTCTATAATTTGAGGATTGCTATGGTATTTTTCACACCTGAAGAAAGATGATTTTCTTATTAGGCTGCTTAAAAAAAAAAAGGAAAAAATACACTTTTGGTATAAAAATCTTAATGTACAACACAAGGCAGTATTTTAAAGTAGAAGCCAGAGTTTTGACATTTCTTGTGATTATGTAAATTATAAACCATGTTCCTGGCCGCATAGTTGTTATTGTTATTATTGCATGGTATGGTTTTCCACCTTTTTTCCCCCAACCCCTAAAAATTACAGGCTTGATCTTATAAAGGTTCTGAAATGCAAGTCTCCTTAAGACATTGTCTTCACAAGTGGTTTCAACAAAAAGGATTTGGCCCTATTGGTGTTATATTTGGCCCCTGGTGTTCCCCAGGGCTCAGTA
>NW_010232906.1:66727-93148 GCF_000690775.1 Eurypyga helias | reverse complement strand
CATTCTGTGATTCTATGATGATTATGCTGTCAGGGAAACTCTTGGGCAGAAAACTGGACCAAGAAACCAAGGCACCAAGAGCAGCAGTGTCAATGTTTCAGTTTCTGGGTACCACGATGAGTGTGCAAAGGCTGCTCACAAAGCGCAAGAAGCGGTTATAGCTAGATGAATAGATACACTGGTCTCCAGCAGAAAAGTCCTTTGTTTTCTTACCCTGCTCACCCTGGTAGGCCCACAAGAGCTCTTACCGTTTGCTGGCAGGGGCCAAGCGACTGCAAAAGCTTGAACAAACCAGCATCCTCTTCTATTCTACAGCATCTGCGAGTGCTGCTGGCTAGTTCCAGCACTTGGGTGCATCACGCACGTCAGCACACACAGTTTAAAGCACAGTCACTGTGGCATCGTTTGGCCATTGTCTCCTAGTGCTGGGGACATGGCCGTGGTCTGATCCTCCTGTCTGATCCTGGTGGAGTGTCCTGGGACCGTGCGTGTTGACTTAGGTATTTGGGCAGCTCACCATTGTGTGTACTGACATGGGCAGCTTTCAAATGCTTTGGAAGAAGGTTCAGATGGGGAAATGAAGTTTACGGAGTAAGAATGGACTGTTCTGCACGAAGAGGAGTTTGTTTCTGGCAGAGGACTGTTGGGGAAACTCCTACCTGAACTTTGCTCACGAGGAAGGTTCTGCCACCCACACCTTAGAGCAGGGACTGCCCGTTTTTGGACACAGCCTGGCAGCGAGGGCAACCTCCCGAAAACTGAATCTGGGTCGTGAGAACATCGTTCTGCCTGGTTTTAACACAGGGAAGCAGATTGGGGTCTGGTGGTTTAGCTTCTGCTTTCCAAGCTGTTTAATGGCATCATGGTCAAGTTTTCAAGCTTTAGTAAAACCAGCAGCTCGTTAGAGACTTGAGGCAGAACCGTGCGATTTAGCTGCTCTCGACAGAGGAAGATTTCCGTTTCTGTGTTCTTCCTTGACATGGTTTAGCACCTTGTCTGAAACCTTCCTTTTGAACGGGAGCTTTGCCAGAGGAGGTATGTGATAGTAGCTCTAGCAGGGAGCACACCCTTTCCAGAAACATTTGGGAATGTGATCTGAAATAACTGGGCACATGAAAACACACATTTTTGGAGGTGTTTTCGGTTATATCCCTTTTTCAGATTGCTACAGGTTTGCTCTTTGTTGCTAGCACCCATCTGCTCTGAGCTCCTTTTCTGTCCTAGTTTTCTCCCTTGTTAATTCTCCGTGTCAGCCAAAGACAGCTTTCCTGCCTTGCTTCAAAATGAATGATACCTGAGACCTTCTCCTTGGCTGCAAGTGCTTTAAAAAACAGCAGAATATCCTCACTCACTGAAGAACCACACAGGCAATCAATCTGCAAGGTCAAACATTTTCTATTCAGCCTTATTAGAAGCTGAAGCATGGGTTGCACACAGCTGTTGTGATTACAGACAGTTTAGGACTACCAGGCATTTGTGATTTTAAACGTGATTCACTATCTGCGTAATAGCCTCATCAGCGCCAATGCTTTGTGTCACAGAGAATTGATTCCTGTTATGGGATCACCTTTGCTGACGAAAGTTGTGTAGCTGACCTACTTCTTTCCCCTCCCAGAAAAATGCTTAGAACTTTGTTTACTTACTCATTACTCGCTGTACAGTGATGTGGGTGTGCGAGCATAGTTGCAGAGATACAAAAGGAAAGTCTTCCTGCTCATCTTTGTTAAAACTGATTCACATTAGTGGCAGAGTCCTGCATTGTGTTAGAAGAGAATCACAGAATCACAGAATGGTTTGGGTTGGAAGGGACCTTAAAGCCCATCTAGTTCCAGCCCCCCTGCCATGGGCAGGGACACCTTCCTAGACCAGGCTGCTCAAACAAGAAGCCTTGTTATGTGCTTATCCCAACAGCCCTTTTGGTCACTGAAGGACGGAGGGCTAGATGAACATCTGGAATGACCCAGCGTGGCCACCCCTCAGTCTCAAATCCTTGTGGGTGCACTCGGATTTCTTTTCCTTATACACATTAATTGAGTAAAGTAACCAGCCTGAAACACTAAAAACAGTTTCAATGTTTCTGCTTAAATTCCTCTTCCTAGTGCTAGTTAGAGCTACGCACAAGCAAAAAACCTGAAAAAAAAAAATTAAAAAGAAGGGACAGGAAAGGACAGACCTTACCCAATCCAATAGCGTGACACTATTTCAGCTGCGTTAGGCCAGTGAAGCTTGTCGACCTATTGACGCAAAATAACTGAACGAAGGGCACGTGTCTGCACGTGTCTATCTGCTGGCCAGACCGTGAGCTCCAGAGGCAATCGGTTGCCAGCAGCCAGGGCCCCTCTGTTCCCACGCAGGGATGTGTCTGCCTTCCTTGGGCCTCTGCCACCAGGTCGGCTAGGAAAGGCAGAAATCTGTGCCAGGGCACCGGTGTTCCCCATTGCTCAGTCCCTTGGGTGGCTCTCTCCAGCATCCGGATGCACTGATGAGCAGACCCAAGGAAGGAGAGCAGCTGCTTGTCTAGACACCCCTTGATGCTGGGCAGAAAGGGGGCCCTCTGGGCAGTTGGATCCACCCTGCCAGCGCCATCTGAACTAGCCAGATTTCCAGCCCAGAGGCCTTTTTTCTTTCCGAGGGCTGCAAACGGGGCCCACAGTGACTGGCTTGGGTGTGGGGAGCCCACAGAGCAGCCCTGAAGGTGAGGAGAGGGAGCTCCCACCTCCTGTAGCCACATCTCTGCAGGTCCTGTGCCACTTTCTTTGGTGCACTTTTCCCCTCTCCTACCTTCCTGCTTTGGGACCTCACTTTGATCTACTGTGGCTTTGCCTGCCAAGGTAGAGGAGGGCAATCAGTAGGAGGCTGCACCTTTTACTCTGTTTTTTCCAGCTTGTTTTCTTATGAAAAATGCTGGTTTTAAGAATTCTAAGCATTTTTTCAAGTGCATTTGGGTGGTTGCGGTTAACAGTCTACATACAGAGCTCAGCCTACATATGAGACCCTAGGCATTTGCCTACTGTAAATTCCCAGGACAGCCGCCTTCCCTTCGGACTTAGAGATGATGGCCAACCCCTACATCAGAATTCTCTGTTCTTTTATTACAGTTAGCTAACTGATTTGTAAACTCGAGTGTCTGGAGCAACTGCAGTGCCTTGGCTTAGCATGATGCTGGGAGCGGTTTGCTGGCCAGCACACAGCAGTTAATGGCTTTTGCAGGGGAGAAGACCCTACCCAGGGCATGCCCAGGGCAGCAAGTCAGCAGGTTCAGCCCTTCATGCTTCATTCCTTCGGGGTTGGACTGCAGTCAGCGTGGCTTTCCCGCACCATCGCTGCTGTTTTTCTCCACGCCAACATGCAGACCATCCCAACAGAGGGGCTCGAGCAGTTTCCAGGAGGTTCAGCTGCTGTGCCTGGCCAGGCTGAGTTTCCCAATCAGGCTTTGCAGCAGAGGAGCCCACAGTACCACACTCCCCCCTCCCCCGGCCATTTCTGTTCATAATATTTCTTGCAAAGCCAAACACAGCCCCAGTACGCTGTGACGAGGGAAGGTCAGCAGGACCGTAGACCTGCGCCTGTTCGCCCCGACAGAGAAATCTGGGAGGGTACGCACGTGGTAAGCAGTTCTCCATCTGATCCTGTCCCTCTGAAATACCCACATGCCCCCTTACACTCCGTGTTGCGCACGTCAGCACATACTTCCACAGAAGGAAAAGCCTCCCGTGTCTGGTGAGACACAGCAGGATCTATTTCAGGTGCAGGTCAATGCCAGGGGCACCCGTTTCTTGCTTTTAGCCTTGCAGAGGCTTGTCCTGAGCGTGACCCACAGGACCTGCCCGTGGGGACACTGGTTGACAGTGGGAGTGCCTGGTCATTCATTCAGCTGCGTGTTGCATCAGCAGCCGGGGCCTGTGTTGGGTTAGGTAGGGTACCAGGTGGGCACCTGCCTTCCTGAGCTACTCCATGCCCCACTGGTAGCAGCACCGAGGGACTGGCAGCGCCGGAGGCACAGGGATGCAGAGAGCAGGAGGCGGGTGAGTCAGAGCAGCTCGGTGGTCAGCTAGCAGACGTATCCTTTCCTATGTCTTAAGGAGGAAAAAAAAAGCCCAAACCCACAGCTGTAGCTGTATAAAGGGAAATACCGGATATTTTCAGTATTCAGGAGGGTGAGTGGCCCGTGTGAAGCCATGTTTCAGCTAACAAGTGCAAGCAGTCACTTGCAAGTGTGAAGTGTAACTAACACAAATAGCTGAGTGCCATGTTCCTTTCGGAAGTGTTAGTGACTACTCTCTCATCGGTGGGTTGCTAAGGTGCCAAATTTCCTAGGAAACAGAGAAACACACAGCTTTAAAATAAAGACAGCAGAGAACTCATGAACCGTGTCTTAGTTATTTTATTACAGTGAAAACCTGCACGGTACTAGCCTACTGAAAGAGTAAAAGCTGCAAGTTAACTTTTCATCAGGAAGGAGTTGATCCAAGGTGAAAATGACGTGGAGATCATAGCTGATGCAAACTCTACAGTCTGAGCTGGGGCCTCCAGCTCTTGGTTCCCGTTGGATTAGGCCCAAAGATCACAAGGTTCTTGACAGATTTTCCTTCTTTAACAACCTGGGGAGGGAAAGATGAGAAGCAAGTCAAGGGATATGGTTTTTTTTTTATCACAAATCTTTTTACAGAAGATGCTAGAGGGCATCTGCCTAGGTGCAGGACATCAAAAAGGCAATTTTTTAGCTGTTGCTTCCCCCAGCCCCATCCTTACATGTGTTTCCTAACTGTGATTTAGATCAGTAAAACTGGGTTGCTGTGAATTGTTTCTGGTACAAAATACAGGGTGGGGTGTGTTGGAATACACCGGGTCAGCAACCCATTCCCTGCTCACACTCTGGGTGAGGACACTATGCCCCCACACTGGGCAGGCGAGGAGACCCCGTCCTGCTCACTCCCAGGCTGGCAGAGCACGGCAAGCCTGAGCACAGCTCGAACCCTGCTAGGAGACAGGGGGTGTCCATGGGGGTGCGGGAACAGTATCTCATGTGGGACATTACCTTCCTCCATCACACGGTGGTAGTAGCACCAGGGGACGCCGGCGGGGGGTGCCCTGAAGCAGCACCCTTTCCTTTCGCACTCCTTAGCCGTGATGCCGGGGAAGCCGCAGTTTACCCTGGCTTGAGGCTCGTTGGGACATACTTTCCTAACTGCACAAAGCAAAAAGGAAGGAAGGAGAGAGTGATACCTCGTGGTCCATTTACCTGGGGGCATAATTCACAAGTGACAGGCCGACCGTGACCGTGACCAAGGCGAGGTCAGTGGGCAGGCGTGACAGCCGTGGTGACCTTCTCTACACCAATTTCAGGCAGCAGGTTCACCCAAATCCTTACCATGTCTGTTAGGCAAAGCTAAATACCAAGGGGTGAGGAATTGCTCCTGTGCCCCAGGAGCCAGAGGGGGTGAAACTTGCCCCTAGAAGCACCTGACAGGCAGTGACCCAGCTTCACCTTTCCTAGATCCATCAATGGGGTGAAAAGCTATATAGCTCCTTAAATGGTACCAGAAACACTAGACTGGAACCAGGGTATATTCACAACCTGACCCAGTGCTAACCCCAGAGCAGCCTGGTTAGGGCAGGGGGAGGAAAACCCAGCCTCCCCTGCATGCCCACTTGAGTTATGGAAAGGAGGTAGGTCATTTAGAATATCACAGCTCATCCAGAAAATTGAAAGTAACGTCACAGGTAAAGAGGCTATACCACCCCAATTGAAAAATTCAGTTTTTCTCTCCTGAAACAGTTCTGCTCAGAAAAACAAATGACAGTGTGAGGTGCTGCCTTTCATTTTCAAGATTTTCATGAAACGCAGTGTTCAAAACCAAAATGATGGGTTTTCCTCCAACGATTCCGAGCCCTGTTGACCAGTCTGGATTTATATCAAGTTCATTGATCAGGTAACGTTGCTGTTGCACTCTCACTTCCTTTCGCTTCACCTGTGGAATGGCTGAGAGTGCCCTGAAGGTCTCCTAAGAAGGAGTCCTGCAGCCAGCCCAGCACACGTAGCTGACATTCAGGAGTTATGTAAAATATACACCCAGTCCTATAAGGACTCTCCTATAAGGAGAAGTAGCTCTTACCCCCTCTGGGAAAACAAAGCCGAAGTATGGAAGCAGGAGTTTAGAAGTTTTTAGAAGGAAGACTCTAATGGAGAAAAAGATTTCCCCTGAGATATTTTGAAAATTTTATTGAATGAAGCTCAGAGTAAAAATGGGAGACAAAAAAAGAACCACCAAGCGGGATTATGCTGGGAAACAGGCTTGAGAGGAAGGAAGCAGGAATTATCAAAACAGGCTGGAGATAAGAGCAAAAAACCTAGAAGCTACAGGATGCCATGGTCTTCTGTACAGGTGTCCAACAATTACAGAGGGACTCATCTACTCAGAACTTTGACATGCAGTGCTAAAGTCCTCCTCAGCCCCACAGACAGCCCAATTGAATAAGTGCTGAGGATCCCTTGCTCCACTGATGAACAAGACCACAAATGGCAGTTCTTAAGTAACGAGCATGGGTTATTTGACAACCAGAAGCCTGAAGAGAGAGGAAATATATTACGTGAAGAGGATGAGACAGAAGACTGATGGGTAAGAAAGGTTTGACTTTGCATTTTACTACCTGTCATCTTCTAATAGAGGTTTGTGCTCACTTCATGGGCCTCAGAAGAAAAGCAGAGCTGCTCCCCGGTTGTGCACATTTCTGCACATCAAGCACTAGGTGAATCAGTGTTTCTGGCAGAGATATTACCTTTCTTTGGTTTAGGAGCAAAGCACCAGGGAACGCCGGGGACTGAAGCGTTGAAGCAACACCCAGCTTTCCTGCAGTCCGCTGCTGAGATTCCCGGGTAGCCGCAGTTCCTCCGCTCCCTGGGGGGCAATTTACACTGGCATCTTGCTGTGATGGAGAGAAGCAGCACGTTACCGGGTGTCAGTGTGCACACTCGTCAGCAGAGCTGCGTTTGTCGGGTGTCCGCTCGGGCCCACCATCTTTTGTCGGGTGTCCGCTGGGAACAACCATCTTTCCCTAGACCCTGTCCCTGCACGTGTGCCTTGTCTGCCGCTTGCTACGAGCGCAGCTGGTGTGGTTTGAAAGCTGCTTTTAAGCTCCCACTGATGTCAGTAAGGGTTGTACTCCACCCTTTGGGAATCTCTGGTCTCACTTGCAGCCAACCCCGCCTGGCACGGTGGGGTGTCTGGACTTCAAATAGATCACATCAAATGGTAAAACCCCCTAACTTCAAATGTCATGTGAGGAAAAGTTTGTTGCTTTGCCCATTTCATGTGAAGAAAGAGTTAAGGGTGGATATTCCAACAGGTGTAAAGACACAAAATTTTTGCATTATTGTCAGGTGACTCTAAAAACACAGGATTACGTGCAAATTGTTGCGGCTATACTTCTAACACTTTAATTCTACTGCACAGTCGTCCGCAAACAAGAAATTCTTGAGATGTCCCTAGCTGGCTATCACCGAGTAACTTGCTTTCCAGTTCTTAAGTCATCTAAATGACTTGTCTTTTATTGAGGAGGCAGATAGACCTCTTTGAAATTGTATACACATAGCAAAGTAGCATAAAATAGATCTCGGAAGACTATTTAAACAAAGCTAACTCCTGTTCTTGTCCTGGACCTCTCCTAGCGAGGTCCTGGGCACGTCTGTCCCTCTGCCTTTGCAGCAAGCACCTGGTTATTCCACCAGCACGAGAGTTCGTCTGCAGTCTTTTTCATTTTGCCATAGACTTTTCGGAAAAAAATTAGACTCCGACTTTGGCAATAGTACCAGAGCAAGACATTTACCGCCCGATCCGTGAACCGTGAGACGTGCTCTTGCTGCAGTTACAGTCAGCAGCATCAGGCCCACGTACATACGTACCTGTGAAGGCAACAACAGAGGAATGTACTTACTTGGTAACATCTTCCCCTCCGTCAAGGTGCTGAGGGCTACGAGGAGGGTGACAGAGAGCACACAGATCACTTTGAGATCCATGGCTCTTGGAAGGCGGGTGGAGCAGAGGTGCTGCTCTCCCTTGGAGCAGCTCATTTTATACACTCCTCGTGTTTGCCCAGCAAGGTCTGATAACATTGTTCCATCCCATGCTTCACCCAGAGGTTGGGTTTTCTTTTGTTTATTTAGGAAATGTTACCATGCATATTTCGATATCCCTGAGATAAATTCCCAGGCTCCCGTAATGTCTTGATCACATATCTATTATGTACCTATAGATACATATCTATTACGTGATCCCATAATCCATGAGTTGGACACTGCTGGGTGCCTCTGGCAGCCCCAGCTGATTTCACTGCCATTAGAGTATTTCAGACCTCCAGGCAGCTTTAAATGAAAGCCCAGTCAGGCTTTCATCTCCATTTTAAATACTTTTCTACCATTTACTGTAACTTTTCTTAACTTCTAGCTACTTCCCAATGCTTGAACACAAGCAGAGCCGTGCCAGGGAAGGGGGAGACAAGTAGCAGGATGGTGGGACCGGCTCCGCACCCTCCCCAGAAGAGGCACCCGCAGAGCAGGCAGGGCTGGTGGCAGCCTCCTATGGTGTCCCTTTTCCCCTGGGAAAGAACACGGTGGAATTCTTCCTCTTCCTCATCAGAAAAGGGATTCCAGGCATTTTTTTGATCTTTGGCAGAATTGTGTCTTCATGATTTTGATTATTATATATGAGCTTGTTTTGTGCCTTGGCAAAATCCAGAGCAAGGACTTTTAACTTCTACAGTTGTGTTTTGAAGGTGATTTATTTGTTGAAAAGTATTTTGAACCCTGTGGGAGAGATTTTGGTCTACAAGGGAAAAAAAAATGGAGCTCATTTTCCTGCTGTTTAACTTATTTAATACTTTATGGACTCTATGTCCATTCCTATTTAATATACTGATGGCACTTCCCATGGAAAGCCATGATTTGTAAATCAGACATTTTGTATAACCTTCAGTTCACAAGGTACCAAGCTGCAGGCAGAAGGTGACTGTGTTCCAGCACTCAGCAGTCCATATCACGCCTTCGACCTCCATCACTGGGAGAAAACATCAGATTTACAACTTTAAAATTCAGTTTTCTCCTTACATGTGACATCAACAGGGCTCCCAAAGGCCCATTGTGCTGCCTGGTTGAGGGAAGTCATCAGTAATTTTTCCATCAGCTTTCTTCTGGAGGGGCAGGGGATGAGATTGGCTGAGACATTGCCTGTGCAGGAGAGGGAAGCAGTCATCCCGAATCTGACACCCATGGGGATTTCAGACTTCGATGGTGTTCTCAGTAGATTATCAGCCCATCGCATGAGTCAGGTGAAACTGCCGATAGCATTTATCCCTCCTGCTTCTCACAGGACATTAATTAAATCCTTATCTGTCGGCTGTCACCTCTTGGGCTGGATCCCAACTACATGCACAAAAGCAAATATGCTACTGAGGTTTCCTGCGGAAAGACTGTTTGATTGGCATCTTAAAACAAACACACTGAAAGAAATAAAGTTCTTGCTTTCTGCCAGAGGATTACTTTAAGATCTTTAATATGTTTATACAGCAAAGCCTTGAAAATAATCTGGGGTTTCCCTGTAAATGTGTTTCCTTCCCTGAGGCCAGCACCTACCTCAGCTTTTTGGTAGCTCAGCGTAGAGTGCCCAGGCTCTGCGAATGCCCATGGCCAGAAGGGACCTGGAGGGATCCCTTCCTCCTCTCCAGCCTCCGCATCCTCCCTCACCACCCTCCTCTGGTCTCAGAGGGCTTTTAGCTGAACAGTGGTGTGCTCGCTTCCTTCACAGCAAGGAAAGGAGAAATCACCATGGCTGGTACAGACCTTCTTGCTGCGGTCAGGAACAGGCTGCAATTTTTTATTCTGATATTGCAGAACTTTTAAAGGATGTGGGCATCTTTTTGCTTGTCTTTTCACTTAAAAACAAAAAAACAAGCAACCAACAGTACAACTTAAGTTCTTTATCTTAAAGGGAGCTTTTTGTCCTAAAGGGAATTTTCCTTTGTGGTAACAGTTAGTATTAGAGAACTGACCTGAGAAATCTATCACTGGGCCAACACCACTGCCTGTGAGCCCACAAAACAAATCCAGAGTTTTGAGTTGTCCCTAAAATAAACCATCATAAAAGAGAAAAAAAATCAGAGACAAAAGAGTCTGCGGACCCTTGTGTTTTCAATAGGCACATTCCCATGTGCTGCTTGTCCTTGCAAAGCACGGTGCAGTGATAAGCTTCCTTGTTGCTCCTGTTAAAACCTAGAGAAAACTAAATAAAGATAAATAAAGTAGGGGGCTGGATTTGCAGCTGTAGGCTTCTGCATGCAGCAGGGACCCTGGGCTAAATGCAGAAATCATTCCAGTCCTTCCCAGTCCCTAGTGTAAATTAGAGCTACCTGGACATTGTAAAACTTGTAATAGAATCTTAAAGCAATGTTTCAGTTAATTCCTAATGTTCCTTCCTGCTCTGAGCCTGTACTCATTTATTTCTGTGCCAAACACAGTCTGGGAATGGGAATTTCAGGAGGCTGGCAAAGTTGTTGGGATTATGCAGGAGTGTGTGTTTGAACAGAAGTGAAAATCCCAGCAAGAGGTTCCCATTAAGACTCAGATCTCAATGCCTGTAACAAGCATCGTGGTCTCAGATTTTACTGGACTTCCCTATCAGAGGTCATTCTCTAGCCCGCGTAGGAAATCCACATGTTTTTGAAGCTTAGAGGTCAATATTTTGAGTGTGTGTGGGAGGTGTCTAACCATGTTAGCTTTAGATATAGATGCGTTGTAAAACATGCTAAAAATGTTGTTTCCCACAGAGCAAGCAGGAGCTGTGATGCAGCTTGGAAGTGCCCGTGCAGAGCGGGACCGTCCATGCCGTTCGCTTGGCTCACCCTTGCTGGGCAGGGAACGGGGCTGGCTTTCCTTTTTTCTTTCAGGATGGCCCCCATTTCATCAGCAATCAGCCAAGCAGTGCTTCACAGGGAAGCTTAAAAATACTTCATCTGGGAAAACACAGCCAGACCTAACTGTAACGCATGAGACTTTAAGCTTGAAACCGTGCGTGTTGTTAAACACAGGCTGAAATATGGGACGGGTGATATTTTTGGGAAACTTTAAACACTCCTTTATATATGTAAGCCCCCCAGGCAAAGGTTTTGCGAAGCGCCAGTTGCACGGTTACTATCTGGCTTACTTTTGCAAGCCACACTACGGGGAAACCTGTTGCATAAAAACATCAGCCATCTAAACAGGGGCAGATAGGTGTCGCTAGGGAAAATGGGAGGCACAGAGTCAGGAGGGATTGCATATAGAGAGGAACCCTCTGTAACCCTAAGTTCTGATGTAGGTTACTGCAGCAGGCAGCGTCCCACCACACTTCCTGTCTCCCCAAGCTGCTAAACTCATCCTCAGTTGGGCCAAAATCTGAACAGGTCTGGAGGAGGAACTACCGAAAGAAGCACTGAGCTGTAAATGAAAAAGAGGAAAAAAAGAAAGGGTAAAAGGTATTACACCGTCTCTGATGACCTGTTGTGTAAGATGTGTTGATCCATGCTTGGGAACTGTGAGCCAACCCTGGCATTTCTGTTGTAAAGAAGGGAGAGGGCCATTAGCCCCCCACATAATTTAATGAGATGAGTTAGCACACAAAAGCCCTCAAATCAGAGTGTTACATGCCTATCTAACAGATAACACTGTGGGTTCGAAAAACAGACAAAGAAAACCCTACATCTTAGTTCTGGGAAGGGACAGTTCAAAGTAAACACTGAGATCCATTGCTTTGATAAACACACCTACCTGAGATACTCTAACGCAGGGGTCAAAAGCATCTTTAACCTGGCATGTAGAGAGTCCTTCAGGGGAATTGTGTAAAATAATGTCATTTCTACAAACCATAGACAGTGCTGGAGGAGGGCTTTTGTCACATTTCTGTAGCCGACATCCTTGCACAAGGTAAAATGTACGAGGTAATTCCTGAAGTTAATAGAATGTATAACTCAGAGCTGAATCAGATCTAAATGCCTGAATTGCAATATCCAATACATTTCAGAAAGTTTTGTTTGAACTGCAAAGCTCAGCGCCAATTTAGAAATACAGATCTGAGCCTATTATTCTTCCGAATTCTTCTGTGTTCTCCGAGCAGCCGATGGCATCTTTACTGCTAGCACTTGCCTTGCAATGCCTGAGCATGAGAGCAACACCAGAAAATGCTCAATTGTTCCTGCGATGCAAGGCGACCAGCCTGTGGAGAAAAGGGCACACTGGCTGTAGCCAGCAAGGCAGGGAAAGGCGCATTTCATTTCTTTTCTAGACCCCATCAGTTTTGCAGGGGAAGTAACTCCTGAACTGAGCCTGAGACATGCGTACGACCTGGCTCAAGATGTAGCCATTGAAAGGTCTCTTTTTGATAGTGGTTGTGATGCATTCCAGTCTATCATGCCCCAAGCAATAAAAAAGCCCAATCCTGATCTATTATCTTCTAAAAAGGGAAACATACGAATCAAGGAGGCTTATTAAATGGGACTTAGAGGAAGAGTAAAATGGGTCAAATGTTTGCAAACAGCAGGGTGCTATTTAAAGACACAATATAAAAGACAGTGTAAATATTTACTATCAAAAAAAAAATATTAGAAGGATATCCTCAGGCACACATAGAACCAGAATAATTAAATGACAGAGGAAGCTACTAGAAGAAAAAACAAAACCAAAACAAACAAACAAACAACCCAAAACATTTTTTTAAAGCCCAGTTAAGAAAACAGAAAAAAAACCCCAAACCCAAACCTGACCGCAGGAATGTAAAATCATAAAGAGGTAAACAAATAACTTCTTTTAAGATAGGAGACAAAGGTCAGCAATCACAAGGGAGAGGAGAGGATTTTTGTTGTTCAACGTACTCATATATGATCAGGAAAGCTCAGTGACTAATGAGGCGATGAATATGCTGATGATTCAGAATTATCTTCCATATTTTTCAAAAGTGCAGGTAACTGAACAGCTGCAGAAATGTCTTATAAGACTGACTGGGTGATAAAAGGCAAAAGAAAGGCAGAGTGGGTAAGTGCATGGAGGAAGAGTGAGTTAATCATATAAACACTAAGATGGGCTGCAAATTAGCTATTGTCACTCAGATCTCTGCATCACTGTGGATATGCCAATTGCACATTCAAAGTGTCAAAAAGGCAAATTGAGTTATAGTAATTATTAGAAGAGGGACTGATGACAAAGCAGCAAACATCATTTTGATACCGCTGCGATCCCTGCTGCTCCCATGCCTGCATCACTTTGTGATATTCTGGTTGCCCCGAGTTAAGAAGGAGAAAGTGTAATTAGAAGAGATGATGAGAAGAGACCTCTGGGCCATGGGAGCAATGAGCTATGAAAAAAAGATTTTCAAGAGTGTGAGGATCTCAGAAACTAAGGTGTCACAGGACAGACGGGAAAGTTTTCTCCTGGATAAATAACAGGGTAACGAGAAGAGGGTGGGAGCCAGTGGATGCTTTTCACTGCCCAGAGAGGTCAGGAGGAGGCTGCTGCAGAAACCTGGGACCTTTGCATCTTAACACACTCATAAACCATCTGGAAAAGGAGACGTGGGGGTGACATCTGTTGACAACGTTCCTGTGAAAGGTGTGACCCAGATGGATTGTGCAACACTGAATGACTGCAGAGTAGGATGGCAGGTGATGCTTGATGTGAAGTGATGCACACCTGGGAAAGAGGCGATCCTACCTTTTCAGATAAAATGTTGGGCCCTGAGCTGGTTATGATCACCTGGGTACGTGTGAGTGCAATGTAAGTGTGACATGAGCATATGGAGGATAACAGACAGTTTATGAAAACACCAGCTCAGTGCTTAGCAACCGTGAGAAAAGCAAATGGCAGGTTGACAATGATTAGGGAAAGGATGGAGAGTCACACACAGTCACTGTTATGCCATCTTATAAACTCACAGTATATCCACATTTTTCATGCCACGTTCTCAATCTCTTCCCTGTAACAGCGGTGTGGGACACATCCACACCAGGAATGACCACATACACGAGGTCTCTCCAGGCTGCGAGGTGTACATAGGTCACAGGAGGCAGACCCTATTGTCTTGTCTAATACAAACGTCTGACTGCCTGAGTGGCAGGTTTGGAGCACGTGAGGGAAGACGGTTCTTCACCAAGCATGTGGGTGCAATGCAGTCTAGATGTGGAGCTCCCCTCTGCAGGACACTGTGGATAATGGAACTTCACATGGGTCTGAAAAGCAATTGGATGAATTCGGAAGAAAACTCCTTTGGGGCTATTAAATCCCCCAACTGTGTGTCTATCTCAGGAAACGTCTGAGCTGTGAATCTTTGGAGGTTGGAAGAGTGTTCTGGGAAAGTATCATTGCCTGTATGACTGCTCTTGAGGACAAGGCACTGGCTGGCTGGACTTTAGCTAACGTTGCTCATCATTTCTCAGACGACAACAACCAGAAGACATTCAGTGAAATGATGAGGCAGGGGTAGTAAACGAGAAGCATTGGTGTATGACTGTGTTCTCTGTACTCCCTGAAGCTTCCCTGTAAGCACCTGTAACTGGCCTTCCATGGCATGGGGAACTGGGCCCGGGATGGATTTAGCTTAGTCTGGCTGATCCTGTGATTTTATCATTGCGTCTTTTAATGTACCACCAGCTCTGAACAACAATGTGCTGAGGGCAACCGCAGGGAGCAGCTGATAAATATTGCCTATATTGTATCATTTTAGCATAATTGACTCATTAATGTGAGAGCAGTTGGTAACATAAATAGGAGCACAAAGGGGTTAGCAGCCATTAATCCTGCAAGCAAAAGATAAATGTCACCCCCTTAGTTTTCTTGCACCTTCTTAGAGCAGATTGTGTGCTCTGGTTTTCACCTTACATGTCAAGGACTGAATATTATTCAGGACAGATGAGAAAAAAAAAATCTGTAGTTCTCATTTGTAACTATGGGAACAGTGGATGAACAAAACTTTGAAAACCAGGCAATGCAGGCAAAGGGCTGTACGGTTGTCTGTGGCAGAAATAGCTAAGGAGATAAATACAAATGAAAAAATCTTGAATTAGGAGAAGCAGGAAACCTAGGAAATAATAAGTGAGCTTAAGACATCATGTGGGAGGAAAAGGTTGTTTCCAAGAAGTTTTTCCCTAGGTGTTTCAAAAGTGGGTAGCAAAAGGATATTGCCTAAATTGCTGTGTCCTAATAACGGTGAGGGCTGGAGAAGGCTCCAAGGGAGGCACAGTATGGCAGGATCTGTAAATAAATTAGAGGGCAGAAAGTGACCTGGACTGGCTCAGCTGAGCTGCTGGCAAAAATTACCTACAGTGGCGGCAGAGTGGAGTCCAGACAATGCCTTGCTTTTAGCAAGTTTCGGTTATTGCTCTTTTCATTGATGACAGTGAGTGGAGGAAATAGTGTCCAGGAAGTGTTTCTTCTGTAACAATTAAGTGTGGTTAAAAATAGAGGGAGAAATAGTAAGCTCCAATGTTAGCAGGAGTATATGAGGATTAATGGGAGAGCTACTTCAGGGGAATGCCATCTCTCTATAAGGTTAAATTCTTCAAAGGAGTTAACAAAATAATAAAAGAAAAAAAGTAGACAGTAGAAAGAAAAGAAGTGGAAATTTCAAAAGAAAAAAGGCTAGCTATAAAAGCCCTTTGAAGCCTTCCTTTTAAGGATTTTAAAGATAGTGAGCATATGAAGTGAACTGTAAAGTTTCAGCAAGAATCAGAAAAGTAAAAAAAATTATTTTCCTCCTCTTGAAACTATAGAATCTTAATAAGAACATTTTTATTTACTGTGTTTTTTATAATACGTTACTGCAGGTGAGAGCATTGCAGAAGCCACAAAGGTCTTTCGCTCAGGCCTAGACGACATGTTGGCGGTCTCCAGCTGGGATGAAGGATGCCCCAGCAGATGAAGTGGCACCCGAGGCTGCCCTTGCTGTGTCCTGCTCTGTCGGTGTAACCTGACAAAAGATGATGCAGCACACTGGACTATAGCTGAGGTGTAAACCCTAGATCAGATGTAAGCAGCAGGTTTGAAACATTGCTTGTTAGTTGGCTGGGATTTTTTCAACACTGAGTTTTGTCATGATGAGTAGATTGAAACAGAAACTTGATGCCTGCAAGGTTTGCATTGGAAAAACACCACCGTGACAGTTCTTCCAAGTCTGAAGGTGTTTTGGGATGGGACACACAGTAAGCAAGAGAGCTCTCTGTCAGCTCAACAAAAACCCATTTGCAACAGTTCTTGGAAGGGAAAATCCATCCAGCCTTTTGAAAACACAATAATATCACAGTTGGTTCATGAATTCCCTGAGTCTGGAATGCCCAGCAGCTGGGAGTATAGTAGAAGTGAATGCTTGCCTTCTAGGTGTGATGACGGAGGCTGATGTCTTGGGCCAAAGGCATCACAGCTTTGCTCTTTTGCACTTGTCGAGGAGGTGGCACCAATTCCAATGGGAATGCAGTCGAATTTTGATGATAAAAGATATTGTTCGTATTTTCTGTGTCACACAGACACAAGCCCAAGAGGGCTCTTGTGTTGGATCACTGCATTAAGTCTCTCATTTGTAGCACAATAAAGTAAATTGTCAAACACATTTCTGTCCACAGTAGCAAAACAGCTATCGATTCATGCCCATAAATACAGGGAGGAAAACGTTAATATTGCAGTAAATCAGGCAGCTTCCTTCTTTATCATATTTTGCTCTTCAGAAGTGAGACCTGAATTCTCAATGTCTCCCTGCTAATGGAAAAATTCTAAAGCCTAATTAAAAAGTCTTTATTCAGTGGGCTGTGGAGAATTTATAGCTGTGAAACTGTCTGTGTCAGACAAATATGCTATTGATAGTCCTGTGGGAACTAATGATGAAGGGACTACAAATAAGAATAGAGACAGAAAAAGGGAATAGGCAGTACACTGGGCGCCGTTTCAGACAGCTGGATGCTGGTGTGCAGACAGGCCGAGGGAGGGAGAGGGCTGGGGGTATGCTGGTGCCAGCGCTGACTACCGCTCCGAGACAGGGAGAGGTTTCGGTGGGAGAATCAGAGCTGTCCTGTGGGATTTCTATCTTTTTTGAAAGGAAGGGGCTGCATCTGTGGTTTTGGTTACCCAAAAGGGCAGCAAATCATCCCACCAGGCATCACTGTTGGTAACATGACAGATCCCTCTCGAAGGGTGACGATGAATACTGACACAGCACCAGAACGTCCTGTTACCTCCGGTGCCGTTTGGCCACCCAGGTGTTTCCTGACAGCCCACGCTGCGGCCTGGCTGGGCTGTAGCTCTGTAGAAGCCTTTTGGGGAGTTCAGGGGCTGCTGATTCCCTGGGGCCACACCATGAGACATGGATGCTGGGGGCGACCTGCACCCTGGGCTGAAGGAGGGTGTCATTGTAGGTGGTGCAGGCAGTGCTGCTGGCATCAGCTATGCACAGAGCCCCATCCGTCCCTGACTTCCTCCTGTTGCTCCCCAGGACCTGTGGTACCTGTGTTACAGCTCCCTGCTGCGGCTTGCTCGTGGGTGAGGGCTCATCAACCACATCCAGGCTAGACAAGAAGTGCTGGTGAGATTCATCGACTGTTGTAACAGCCATCGAGGCTTCACCATGGCCTTTTTCAGCAGCAGCAGCTGTGAAGCAACATGCTCACTGAGGGCAAGCTTTGCCATTGAACTTGATGCAAACCCAACAGACTTGATGGATTCCATGGCATTTCTCATCTCACCAGCTGGAGATCAAAGACTGCTTTTCTCCCAAAGTGAAACCAGTTTTCCCAAAGCAGGAACAGGGAAAATTCTTGCCCAGCCCTTACAGGCATGTTCATGCCAGGCAGGTAATGGAAAGCAGCCCAGCCCTCTCACCAGTCCTGCCCCACTAAAAACACTTCCTTGGTGGCAAATATCCCCCTCCCACACCCTTAGAGACCCTCTGTGTCACATGCTGAGCTGGTTACTGGTGCAGAGCACAGGCACACAGCACTTCGCAGCCCAGGACTTTGCAAAGGCAGCACCCATTGCTGATGTGAGGGCCAGCAAGGTTTAATTACATATAAACTGGATGATGAGTTTCTGTTTGCTGGAACCTACGGCTAGTCTGTTCTACAAATGCTGTTTCTGGGTTTTAGTCTCGGGCTGACTGGACTTTGTTTGGAAAAGTTCAAAACCTCTTTATTCATCTCCTTGATAACACAGGAGACCTTTAGAAATGTGGAGAACATGAGGCCCTTATAAGAAAGGGCCTGGTTTCTGAACAACAAACCAGGTGCCCTTACCTTTCTGCCAAATGTCATTCACATTAGGCAGTAGGATCAGCCACTTTCACCTAATGTGCATTTAATTGTTTGCATTAAGGAGGGCCACCTGCAAGGGGAGAAACAGAGGGGAATGATGTGAGTCAGAAAGAAGCCTCAGTAGCTAGGAGCCCCAACCAGCTCACCTCCCCTGAAGGTTTTGGGGGTTTTCCCCTCATTCTTTCCTCTAGCCTGGACTGGAGGTAAGTCTCTGGCTCTGTCCCTTTGCCCCTTTAGAATACTTTTACTTAGCGAAATTACATCAGTAGTAAGAAAAAGTTCTGTCAATAATTGAATTCAAATTATTTCTTGCCACTTATACAGCCCCGATGTTTGTGTTGGGATCCATTCAGACCAGCGCTGACTACCGCTCCGCATTAACTATTATTTAGTAAATGCATTGTTTGCCATTCCTAAGTGTAGTGTTATACAAACTTTGATTAGATCGTTCCCTGCCCAGTTATGGGATCCAACGCGCTGGTCAGAAATTTTCAGTCAGAGGTTTTCTTCCCATGCTGTAACTAAACTCGACCACTGTGGCTCTGTGATGCAACACAATGATTCTGTAAGGGCCCGCATGGTGATTTTTTTTTTTTTTTTTTTTTAATGGTATTACATTAGTCTCAGGAATTTTCTATGTTCAGAACACACAATCCCTGTTGCTGGCCCTTGGGAAATGCAGACCTGAAGTTGGTGCAAATGCTCCTGAAAAACAAATTGCTTCCAATCAGACTTTAAGTGGGAGATGCCATCAGGACACCTGGGAAGTCCTGCAGAGGGTAACCTGGGCAATGAGGCTTGCTCCCTACCTGAAAGAGCCTGTCTGGCCACAGAGTGATCTGGGAAGGTGAGCTTTGCTGGCTTCAGATAGCCCCAGGGTCAGGGCTTCAGGTCGGCATGAACATAGGTTTCCACTCACATTTGGTGGGTCATTCTAGTGCCAACAGGACTTTCTGCTACTGGCCTGACCTCCTTCACATCACCTTTTAACAGAAAGAAAGAAAACAAGTTTACCTGTGTTCTTGAAGAGACCAAATCTCATGCTGTGGTCACAGCAAATTGGGTGGATGAGGACAAATGGCTTTAGGTGCTGTATCTGTCACATTTATGTTCCTCTATGATACAGAAACATGAGTCATCTGTCTGTAGGGGGGTGGGAATGGGTAGAAAAGAAACATTTAAACGTTGTTTATTTCTCTTTCCTTTGTTTTCTCTCTTTCTCATGTTAGCTGGTTAAATCAAAGTGTCTCTGGCCATACAGACCTCTATAACGCAGATGTGCTTTAAATCCCGTGATTTGTTACACTAAGATTCATGTCGTTCCTGTCTTGAACTAATTACTCTCCTGTGAAACAGCTGAAAGGTTAAGGAGGTTTAGGAGAAGGAAATTATTTTCTCTTAGTATCCTTTTATCTTTCTAGACATTAAAAAAAAAAGTACACATGCCATAGTGAACACTTGCTTTACAGCTTCAGGCTCCTGGTTGCAGTACAGGTTACCTACCCCTCTGACTACATGTCACCTGAAGCTCAGTGTGGGCCAGCGATGGCTTCACAGGGCTTGATGTGACTGCACTTTGCCACCAGGAGAAAGCTCACGCTAACGTTGCTGGTGTATTCCTTCTTGGGCTGGTCTTTCAACCCGATGCAACCTGGACTAGTGTCCAGAGAAATGCGACAGCAGCCCCAGCCTTGGAGGCTCAGTTACCTTTTTGCCTGCCTTTACAAACCAAGAGGCATCAGGGGTGTCTCGAGCTCCTCTGTTCACGCTGGATCAGTGCCCATTCCTGAAGAGGCCAGGTTCCACGTGCTGGATCAGCCCTCTGCCCTGAGCTTCAGGTACCAGCCTTTTCCCCAATGTCGTGCCTAGCCCAGTTTGCTCAGAGGACAAGGCCCCTCTGCAAGAAAGGAGCAGGAGGACAAAGGATTTCAGAAGGTGCCTTGCCTCACCCCCTTCCCAGTCAGTTAAACTTAGAAGATGTCTTTCTTCTCTGGTCCTCCATAACGAGCCTCCAGAGCCTAACAGCTAGCAAAACTATTTTTGAAATCCTCCTCCACTGGCTGTAGGGTAGGGTTTAATTTGTGAGTGTTGAAGTCACAGGAGCAAACCCCCTCTGAAATGCAAGATCCTTGCAGGAGACGGGGAGAGATGGCGTCATGGTGTTTGCATTTGGCAGTTTTAACCCCGTGCCCAGCACTTGGCTCTGCTCCCCCTGCCTTTCTCTGCACCAACACCTCACTGCCTGCCAGGTAACGCAGCCAGGACCACAGCCTCACAACTTCTGGGGATGCCAGCAGGTCCATTATGCTGTCTGAGCCTTTTTTCCCCCCTTCCCATGAAAACTCAAGTGTAAAGTGGCAGAAGTTCAGCTTTAACTGAGCTACAGAGAGGGCAGCAGCTGCAGGAGCCATGGCTGGACCCTGCCTGCCTGTCCCTTCCTGCCTGCAGCCCTGGGCCTGGCACCAGCCCTGACCCAGGAGAGCCACTCCTGCCCTGCCAGCCCTCGGTTGCCTGGGAAGGGCTGATAGTTCCAAACCTCATATTTTCCTCCTGCTTTCTCTTCTTCAGCAATATTTGGACAGGAAATATGAAGGCACTAATTACTGGAGATAGAGGTCTTTATGTATTTCCTTATAAATGGAGCCTAGGAACATATAGGAGGAGGTTCAATTTTCCTTATAAATGGACCCTAGGAAACTATAGGAGGTTCAAATGCTCCATGTATAAATGGAGCATTTGTATAAATTTATACATGGAGCATTTGAACCTAGGAAGCAGTGATCATCCAAAGCTCTGTGCCCTGCTTTGTGAGTGGGCTTTGCATTCCTTCTTCTAGCATAAGGTGTGAAGGAGGAGGGATGGTGGTGGTGGTCCCCTGCAGAAGGGCTGCTAGTTGCTTGCAGTAGCTGGCAACAGGGCCCCTGCCTGCCCTGTGCCACTCTCGGCCCTGCTGCTGCCAGCTCAGCTCACCTCGACCATCCTCACCCACACGGAGTGACTTTGGCTCCTCTCTGCAAGGGAAACCACTTGCCCCTCTTTTGGCAGGAACCTCCTGCCCCAGCTGCTTAGCTGCAGACCCCAGTGGAAGGTTCTCCTTAAAGAGACACCACAGTTTGTGGGTTGTGCTGAGGCAATGACCCTGGTGGTGCTTGCTTGTGGGTTTGGTCATGCCAGAGTCCCTGCGAGCTTTGCACTGGGGCTCAAGTGGGTTGTCTGCACCCCTAATGCTGGTCACACTACCCCATGGTGTCTGCAATGCTCCTGGGTGCTGGCTGGTATTACACAGGACCCAGGGGGCTTGTGTGACAGGACTTTATAGGGCACCCAACACCCAGGTGTGAGTAACCCAGTCCAGCCCTCAGCTTCTCTTCCCTGTCATGGTTCCTGCTCACAGGCAATCCAATGCTGCTTGTTTGAATGGTTCCCATAACCTGGGCATCAGGAGCCCCATAGGGCCATAGAACATCTTTCTTTTTCCCCCGTCCGCTCCCTCTACCACCAGGCAAGCACACCCATGCCTGAGCTGCCCCATGCCACTCCAGCTTGCTGCAAGAGAAAGAAATTGATTCTTTCTGGTTAGTCTGTGTACTTAATGGCCTCAAGATAGAATTGTTTCCCTTTGGCTTGGTCCAGCATGTGGATAACCCTGACTTACTCCTAGCACTTCTTCTTGCTGCCCAGCTGTGCTCGCTTGGAGGAGGAGATCTCTGCTATCTGCCTCCCCCGATATTCCCAAGTGCCTCCTCCCATGCCGCAGCCCTGGTAGAGCAGGCACTGAAGTTGCATGCCACAGGCAGGACCTGAAGGTTGCTTGTCACAGGGCCCCAGCCCTCCCTGGCCCCTCTATTCACATCAAGTCCATACTGGCCCTTGCTGCTGTGCACGTTGGCAGATAGCCAGCCATAGACCTATATTATAAGATAGTGGAATCATTTGGGTTGGAAAAGACCCTTTAGATGATAGAGTCCAACTGTAAACCTAGCACTGCCAAGTCCATTAAACCATGTCCCTATACTGCAACCTGCTTTCCTTCAACCCACGGCATTGTGCTATCAACCAGAAAGCAACAGACTGCAGGTGGTGTGATGTTTGGTTGACCCTGGGATCTATTCTGCAAGGTCCAGCATGGATCTTAAAGGCAGAGGCACCAGTACTGAGCCCTCAGCATTAGCACAGGTCCCAAAGAAAGCCATGGACAGAAAGCCCTGTCATTAAAACCTGAGGAGAACCAACAGTACTTCTGGTGGATTCAGACCTGAAGCACCAGGGCACTTTTGGGGTGGTTGGGTCAAAGCCACACATCTGTTGTGAGCATTGTGATGACTCTCTGATGCCTAGAAACCCATGTTTTTCCCTTGCTTTTGAGTGCACATCATGTTAGTTACAGTCTGTCTAAAGCAAAGGATGGGGTAAACAGCATGCATATGTATCTACATGCCACACAAATACAAGCATACATATATCTACATTTATATAAAATATACATATATAAAAGCATAATGATGCATAAATATTTTTTCCTAACTAATCAATACAGTCACTCCAGGGTTGCATTTGATATTTTATCTGCCCTGTCAAATACCAAAAATAGCTGTGAACTCAGGAGTGGGTGTATTGCCTTCCACTATAAATAGGCCCAGCACAGGTCAATCCTCTAAGTAAAGGGCTGTTTGGTGAAGTCGGTTATGGTCTTGGCCTGCTATCAGAAAAAGAATATGCTAATCTTCACAGGTGAATTTTTTCTCTTTCTGCACATTAGTCCCTAGCACCCATCTGTGCATAGGACCATAACGTTGCTGTGCAGGCTGGTGCACATCTAGACGCCACCTCAAGGAGCCCCAGATGGGGTGACACTGCTCTGCTCTGCTTCCCTGTGGAAACAGACCGTGGACAGTGCAGCAAGTTGTTAACAGCAGGTAATAAAAGTTGGTTTGGTGTAAACATGAAGCAGGGTATGACTTAGCTGAGTATGAAAGCGATGCCACCGAACCTGCAGGCAATGTGTCAGGGATGGTCCGTCTGAAAAGCAAAGGGGGACAATGAAGAAAGTCTCAGCTCCAAGTGACAATGGGCTTCGTTGGTAAGGGGTGGCTGCCTTCAGCCCTCTCCCAGGTAAAGCCAGGACTTTTCTCCACTGGAAATGCTTTGTTCTCGTTGATGATGCTCCAGGGACCAGAGGTCAGGCCGGAAGCTCTGAGTCGGGACAGTTTGTTGCACCCTTCCTGGGCACTAACACCCCCTGCAGCAATCCTTTTTTTATGTTTTGTAGAGTATTGGCCATACGTGTCATACTGCAAACACCTGAGATTCTCTGACTGACCCTGTGGCTCTTACACTCATACTCCTCCTTTGCCAGGAGAGCTGAAGGCACCTGCATAAAAAACATTTCTGAGCGTTGTATAGCAAGGATTATACAGGAGGATGCCATAAAAAGTTATTTATATAGCTTCACTCCCTGATTCTTTCCTAATAACATGGGGCTGCTCCCCTTAAGCTCCTGAATGCTTCAAATCCAAATTAAATCTTCTTTTTGCCAACCCAAGAAATAAAAATAAAAAAAAAACCAAACCCCAACACTTCAGTAACTCCTGATCAGGTTTGGAAAAATGTTAGTTTTGAGCTGCTCAAAAAGCAGCTGCTGGGAAAGCAAATCTGTGTGTGACTGTGCTACCACAGCTGAGAGAAACACAAATCATTGGCACCCAAATCTCTCCCCTCCCTCCTTCTGACAGGAATGACACCAAAAGTGCCTTAATTTGCTGTGTCCATCATGTCTTCCATGATCCTATGCTGAATTACATGTATGTCTTCCACATAGCTTTATACCTATGAGCATAATATTCACCTAATGTTCAGTATTTCTTGATACTGAAGCAAGATCCCCATGAACAATGTTATTTAGCAGCACAAGCTAATTTCAGATGGCTTGATTTTACACCCTGTACCACTGCTGGATACATAAACTCCTGCACTTATTCCCTGCGCTAGTGCTGAGCCCCACAGCCAGTGAGGTGGTGAGAGCCAGAACAACGTCTTCTACAGGGCTGAGCTCTGACTGCAGACTTTAGGCAGGATGTTCATCCACAAAAAATGTCACTTTTGAGGCTTTTATTTTATATCAGTTGTGTTTGTCCAAATACCCTGATTTACATTTGCCTGAGAAGGTGTCTTTTTTGCTGCTTTATGTTCTTTTAGTCACTCCTGATTAACATCTTGTTAGCATATTTTGAGTTCCCATAAACAGGCAGGTGGATGCCCCTGGGCAAGGGCTGGCAAAGACACCCGGTTCAGTGTCAAGTCTGCTTGGTAGGGAGGTTTGACCATCAAACCAGTGCTAGCCAGTTTATTACTGGGTGTGTGTTCTGCCAGTTGATAAATACGTTATCTTCAACGCAGTGAATCACCAAGTCAATGCTTTTATGTGTGTGCACAGCAATATTTTTTATTTACTTCTTAAATTATGTAGGTGATGGGGAGCCTTCAAATAATGCTCAGCAGAGGGACAAAATGAACAGGGGCTGCAAGTGCTGGGGAAAAAAGCAAGAAATGGGGCTTCTTCTTTAGTGTGAACATAAGCACAGAGCCAAATGCAGAAGGGCTTGTTATTACCCCTCCTTTCTTTTAACAGTGTCTGGTAGATATGTACTCCCAGGTCAATGGCGGAGGAGCAGTTAGCCCCTCCATTCCCAGCCCTTACCACCTTGCTGGCTAGCGTACACAGGTTGTCTGTAGCCCTGGGGAAGGTTGGGACTGTGGGTCAGTTGGAGCTGCACTTGTCTCCTTCACGCTGCAGAAACATCATCAGCAAAACCGTGCGGAAGACAAGTTCTCATGTAGGTCTGTGGTTTCTGTTGCTTTCCAGGAACTTCAACAGGGCCTAAGGAAAGGACTTTGAAGTATCACACCCATTGCAGTTTCTGATGCTATCCATAAGGACTGATAAAGGCTCAGTCAACATCGTGGAGTGGGTGACGTTGGTGTGGTAAAAGGGGTGACAGTGCTGCCTGCCCCACAGTGTAGGTGGAGGGGTGACGCCTGGAAGGTGCAAGATGGGTGTGGGCAGGCCTTGGATGTTGGCAGGCCTCGGGTGCAGGGCTCTGTCCTGCAAATGGCAGGAGAGGCTTTGCCCCAGGAGGTGGGGAGTTGAGGAGGAGGAGAGGCTTCTACCTTTGAGAGGGAATGACAGCTTGAAGCTATCGCATGCCTTGGAGATACCTGTGGACTTTTGCCTCTCTTATGCAAGCAAGCAGCACGTCTGCCCTCCTCCTGCCTGGCTTCCTAGTCCCACAGTGGGTCCTGAGCCTGTTGGACATTTGAGAGAGAAACTGGAGGAGAAACTATAGGAACAGTCATATCAACCTGGGACAAGTTTTCTGCAAATTTATAGCTGGGAGGAAGAAAGAGATCTCAATAACTGCTTCCACTGAAGGAATGTTTCAGGCTTTGGTTTGGAATCAAATGATGGGCCACTAGGCTGACCAGCTAGCGGGGTATTGTCCTGCCTCCTGCCCAGCCAAATGCCATGGGATGGGGACATGAGGCACAGCTGGTGGCACTAGGGGAGGCAAGATGGGTATTTAGGGATGTGGGAGGTAGCAAAAACAAAGAGCTTGTGAGGCAGGAAAGGTCTTGAGAGGTGGAGAGGATCTAAGAGTATTGCAGAGGAGGTACTATAAAAAGCAGGGATTATCATGGTGTGGGTGGACGTGGAGTCGCAGAGCCACAGAGGGGCAGGGACACAGAGCCAGACCGCATCCTCCCACTGACACAGCCGTCCCTTATTCCTGGTGAAGGAGACCTTACGTAGGTGACCATCTTCCCCTCACTCTCACTGCAGCCACAGTGCAGCGAAGTAATTTGTTTCCAGAGAAGTTTATCTTCCATTTTCCTACTGGCTTTAAAGGTTTCATGAAATTAAGCTATCTAATGGGTATCTGCACATGGCTGTAAGTGTCTAGCACTGGTACCTCTAAAGAAGTATTTTTATGTGACAGTTATATTTTTGCCCTGAGGCCTGTAAACTGTGATACCATTCTAGTAAGAGTGCTAATAAAAAGGAAGGTTGTTAAACGTCTACATAAACTTTTTTCTTTCTGCCATTGGTGAGCAATA
>NW_010232906.1:20318-66696 GCF_000690775.1 Eurypyga helias | reverse complement strand
GGGAAAAGGTTCGTTTTGACTGTTATTGTCCAATTATAGCATCAGTCTGAGATGGAAACTGTCTAGCCAAGTAGATGGAGATGTGGGTAATACACTGCTCAACAGATCTCTGTGGATTAACAGCAGTTCTGCAGTGACATCTTACAGCTATTCCATTGTAATTCTTTAATATTTTTTAATATATCAAATGTATCACTTTTAAATATATCAAAGCATAAGAAAGCCTTGAGGCTGGGATTTCCAGGGCATCCCGCAGCTTGAGTAGCCAGCAGCACTAGCACACAACACAACCAAACAGTTTGGGGATTGTGGGACAGCATCCACCACAGGAGAGCGGGAGAGGCTTGTGGATGCTCTGACTATGCTCCCACGTGCCTGAGAGTCCCCTCCTCTGCTGGGAGAGCTGCATCTCCAGTAACCTCTCCTCAAATAGCCAAGAGTGTGATAGGGACCATAACTGTGTTTGCATTATCTGCTTCTGGTGGCTGAGGCATGAACTGTTCAGTATTTACTTTCTTTTAGAGGACGTAAGCAAAATTTTGATGTGTGCTGCCATCTACTGTGGGCTTAATATCATCATGAGCGTTTCAAATTTGTTTCTGGTAGGGGTAACGCCTGCTGAGGGTAAGGGTGCCCGAATAAGTGATGTGTGGCAGTCTCACTAGTTGTATAAGAAGTATCTAAAACCCTTTTCCTCTTGACTCTCTATGCAAAACATACTTCAGAAAGTAGGAAATCTGTAGGAGGGAGTTACAATTTACTGGTGATTTTATTTTTAAGTGCAAATGATTTCCCCTAAGTGCTTTATGCCATGGTGCTTCAAGAAAGTCTTGTTCTTTACTATTCCCTTTTCATTTTTCACTCCCTCACTGCCTTCTCTCTCCCACCTGAAAGCTTCAGGGGGACCATATTTATTATAAGACCACACCTCAGAGAAGAAAGCCTCATTCCCGCTACTGCCCTTGGGAGCCACTTATTTAATTCAGCAAGAATAAAGCGAATCCTTTCTGCAGAGAGCCACAGGTGGTCACCGGCCACCTGCCTGCCTGCCCTGTGCCAGGCTCAGCAGGGGATGGTCCTTGGAAAATGGGCACACAGGGTAGGATCCCACTTGCTGCAGCTAATTTCCATTTATTTATCCCCTTGCTAAAGGACTAAAGCAGTTTCTTTGGCCTTAATTTCTAAGGTTGCGTTTTGCCAAGCTTGTTGTCCCTGTGTGGCCGTACCCAGCCCTGGCTGTGGGGACACAGTTGCCTGCTGGCAACCTCAGAGCAGAGGTCTAACATGGGTGCCCGAGGCAAGGCCAGGCTCCTCGCTCAGCTGCTACATGTGTGCCTGCATTTACCTTGCATAAATACACTTCAGCATAAGGAGATGGGGCATCGGGAATCTTCTCCCTCTTGCCCATTGCACTTGGCGCACTTGTATTGCTCAGTCTGGCAGCGACCAAGGTGCTCTTCAGGAAAACAAATCAGTTATGGTGTCAATTTTCTTTTAATCAGGAAGAATTGGTCATACCATTTTGTGCCATCCACAAGGCTGCATTTTTACCTCTGCCCTGACAAATCGTGAAGTGAGCTGTTCAAAATCCTTCCCATCTCACCGGTGTTGATGCTGGGGACACATGCTGTCCTTCACAGGATCAGGAGCTCCACCAGTAAGAACACGTGTGATAAAAGTAACAGAGCAAACTGAGAAGCCTCTGTTTGCATAAAATACACAAACCCAGAGATTAAAAGCAATGATCGAGTGTGCTCTTTCAGTTCAAATAAGAAACACTTCCTCATACCTTCCCTAAAGTTAAACAGCCGAAGTCAGCTCACTTCTTATTGAGCTTTATGTAATCTCAGGCTCCTGCTGACCACAGGTGTGATACTGCTTCTCGCAAGGGCAGTTTGGTGAAGAAATTTGATCTGCACATCTTAAAATGGTGCTCCACTCACAAAGATACTCACAAAGGAGAGTGTTTACCTTTCAGGGATCAAACTAGGTTTGCCACCAAACCCAGCAAGCACTTAGAATGTAAGAGTTCAACCTGCTTTGTTTGGATGTTGAAGACAGTAAAAAAATTGGACCAGCCAGATCTATTTTTTTTTTTAAGTTTAATGTACCGTTCTTGAATTTTCATGCACAGACTTATATGAATCTTGCCAGTGAGACAGCCTCTACGAGCAGAGCTGTGCCACATCCCCATCTCTGCTCAGCCATTGCTTCCTGGTGCAGGATGTGTTAGCATGTGAAAGTACATCACCTCTCAGAAAACACTTTTGCTTTCCCAGACACCGAAGCTAGGCGCTTGTTGTCATGCTCATCTCTGTATCTGTACAGAAAATGTGTTTTTATCTGTGCATCTCAAGTGAAAAAAAATTAATTTCGGTTTGGCCAAAGGAGAGTTTATCCGTGTGACGTTTTCCAGAGTGCCGGGAAAAACTGCACGTTGAATGAAAGTCACATCAGATTCATCTAGATTTGTCAACTTTTTCTCGGTCTCCAGAATTAAATATCATGATGACAGGAATAGGTGTCGAATGGTAAAGGAATTTTTCCTCACGTACAAGACATTCCTTGTGAAGTTGTACATCAGATTAATTTTCTGAGAGTCTCCTACGTGTTGATGCAAGCTTGCTCCACGGGCTGCCCGTACAAGCAGGCTGTGTTTCTGAGGGTTACTATGGCTCTAACATAACCTGTGTTAAAGCATTTTAACTAGTCATCTGAAGCTAGAAGCTGTTTCATCAGCCTCTTTAATAATGTAGCAGACATACACTTCTCCAGTATAAAGTTCTTAAATGCTTCCAAGGTGTTCACCACAAAACTTCTAACCAGGATTAGTTAGACTAGAGCTGCCTGCAGCCCCACCTGGTTTGGCAGGCCTTTGCACATGCACGTGCCGTGCAGCTAATTATTTTCATTGAAAATCCAAGGAAAAGGAAAAGCTTGGTAACTTGCATCACCTCTTTGAAAAGAGGTGATGCTGTCAGCCAGTTCATTCCAGAGGTAATACGGGCTCATCACCCTACCTCTCTCTGAGTAAAATGCAATGCTCAGCTTGATACAAAACCCTCCCCACAACAAATATCCTAAACCCCTATGTATCTTCACCTGGGTTAACACAGAGAAATACTGTGATTATATTGTGATAATAATAATTGTGATGATAATAATAATGTGATTATATTTATTTTTAAACCTCTGGCATGCATGTTAATGGCGTAAGTTGGGGGAAGAAAATCCAGCTTTATAGTGCGACTCTTTTGTATTCTGCCTATACCTAAGACACAGCAGCAAGGGGCAGAACAGAAATCAGTTTTGCAGTGCAGCGAGCCCAGGCTAGGACTACCCATAAGTGACTGTCATTGAACTGGGGGTCAGTGGGACTTCTTGTTGGGAAGTGTTCACTAGCTTTATACATTTTACATTGGTTTTCTCTTTAATGTGAAGGCAGACCACTTATTGTACAGTCTTTTTAGGAGTTCAAAAGGAATTTTCAGGGGTGTTTTCAAAAATACAAAATAACAACTCCATGAGCTCAGGGAGCAGTGCCTTCATCTCCAGACTGCTGATAATATTAAATCACGAGCCATGTTGGGGCTGGGAAAATGTTACGATAATGAACAGTGAACACTAAAACTCTGGTTTTGTCAAGTTGAAATTTCCCATTTCATTCCAGTTTTTCTGTCAGTTTTGCAGTAATGCTTCCATCTTCTTTTTTAAAACATGCCATTTCTGGAAGTGCTGTTTCCATTGCACCACAGTTTCTTTGGCCAGGGTGAAAGCTATTGATGCAGTGTCCCCTGAAATCAAAATTTTTATCCACAGAGCAGCATGGAGGTTCACAATTCGTTTGGGTTTGCTATTGTCTCTCAATTTTGACCTGATACATTGCAGAGAGAATGCAGTTGCAATTCTGCCAGGACTTTCTTGCAGCAGTAACGGATGACAGTGGTGACGCAGATACTGATTTAGAAGCATACAGACTGCATCCAAAACCACATTTCAAGCAGATCAGCAGCACTTGATCAGATGCTAAGACCAATTTTGGCTGATATCAAAAAGCTCCGACAATATTATCCATTATTCAGCCCACCTAGTCCCTGGCAATCAGTTCTAAAATTGACAACTTTAATTCCAGGATTTCTACAAAGGGCAAGTGCAAAATGATCAGGCATTTTTCAACCTTACAATACGAGGCTGTTACATTAAAATGGCTTGTAAAACAGGAAACCACAGCAACACTTCAGATATTGTGTCCCTTGCCTGACTGTCTTCAGTTCATCCGCACCACTGATGTCATTAACAGGTATGGAGGGTGTGGGATCCATATTGTCCTGGCTGCAGAGAAAGGGAGGGAAAGCAGGGGAGGCAACTGAGTGTGAGTACCTTGGTGAACTGTACTACCCAGTGTGAGCTTAGGAGTATTCAATGGCTACTGCACTGCATGGTGCATCATAGATGGAGCAATGATTTTGGCTCTCTAGCATATTGAAAGGTAGCAAAGTTACTCCTCTTCCCTGTAAGACTGTTCATTAGTCTCACAGTTTTTCAGTAAAGTTACCACCTGTGTATTGTTCATTTCCGAGTCATCTACCGCAAGAAAACACCCGAGAATTAAATTTTTAGGGACTTTTTTTCACAGCCACATGATAAAAATTTTGAACCCAGAAATATTTTCTAACATGGGTTGAACATACCTGACAAATGCTTGCCAAAACTGCTTGCTTCCTGCTTGCTTTATGGCTTCAAAGAAAGATGCTGCTACCTGTGCAACGTACCATGGACCCTATATATGAATACTTTCAGGAAAGAAGATTTTGTAGTCTGGTTCTTGGAAGGTAAGTACTAAAATAATAGCTAACAACCTGACCTGAGGTTTCCCTAGTCTTTTACTCATGGTGCCTGCAAAACTGTATTTTGCTAGCATCCTGGGTTATCAATCTTAGCACTTTTTCTGCATGTGAAATTAGTAGCTGACAGGAAACACACATGCCCATCATCCAGCATCCAACTGCCTCTTCCATCCAAAAGAGGCTGAATGTGCAACAGTTTTCATTAAGTCCTGTTACCAGTACCAAAAAGAAATGGTGAAAAGTAGTCGGTGAAGGTACGAAGCTCAGAGCAGGGGTCCAGAAGTGTGTGGTGCATTCTTCTGTGGGGCTGGAGTGTGATGTGGGTTTTTCAGAAGCCCAGGGCACCACCACTCTCCTCAGGTCTGCAGTTCTTCTCTCTGGGAAACAAAACCATTATACATCTATGCAAAAGCTCCTGTGGCCGCCTATTGAACTCTGAAAGGGAATGACCTTTTTTTTCCCCCCACTGTACTAAGGTCAGCAGAGGAAGCTCGGGGCTGCTGGAGCCAGTTCTGCCAGCTCAAGTTCTTCAGAGGGACACACCACCTTGACAGAAGAGGTGTGCTCCAATTCCCGTTGCATGCACTGGGAACCTGGGCAAATGCCATCAGCTCCTCTCCCCGCTTTAGTTCTCTGGTTCTCAGCCTTGCGTGAGCTGAGACAGGAACATAAGGCTCACAAAGAAATAAGGTTATGGGGGATGGAGGAATAGATTAGTAGTAGTGGTAGATATGGCATGCATGCAGGGACTTAAGCAGGCTTTGAAGGGGTTTATTTAGTCTCCTCTTAGCTGTTCGACTGCTGGTTTCTTTTTTTATTTATTTTTTCTTTTTTTGCAGGGGTGGGAACCTTTCATTTCTATCCAGATTTAATAGTTGAGACACAGGATTTTTCAGGCAGCAATGTGTGTAGGTCACTGGTACTCCCCTTAGCGCTATAAACTTTCTGTTTCCTCCCTAGGGGAGAGCTGTTTATAACAGAGGCAGGAGAAATTCTATTCAGTGTTGGAAAAACATGTTGCTAAATGACATCAACTAATTTTCACCACTTAGTGGAAAGCAATGAAAAACTTTTGTTTGCGCTCACAGGAGAGAGTCTTTAGCAAAATGTCTGTATCCTTCTGAAAATCTGAGAGAGAAAAGTGCTTTATTCAGGTTTCAGACCTGGAAATAGAAGATCAGAAAATACAAATGCCTCCTCTTTGATCATGCCTTGCATTAGATGATTGGCCCTGACAGGTGAGTTGTTATAAAGCTAATTTCCAGAAATTAGTTTTTAAGGGTGTGCTGATGGCCAAATTCCCTATCTTGCAATTTTGCATCTCAGATCAAAATATATCTCTCTCCTAACTACCTTGCTAAACCTTAGCCATGAGAGTTAATTTAGTTTGAAGAAAGCACAGAAACTTCTGGAGAGACCAAGTCAACCCCAGCCCAGAGTGAGCAGCAGCAGATTAGAACAGACCAGGACCTTTACGCCACAATACAGATCTGCCAGGTCCAAGCCATTCCCTTGGTCCCATTTTCAACGGTATGCTAGTGATACTTTCTTTTGGTTTGCTCCAGAGTCTCTTAAAAAGTGTCTGTGTTTCTATGCCCAGTTGAAAATCCTTTCTAAGAGGATAAATTGATGAACTAATATTTACATATGAAGGATGTCCCTGTGAAAAAAATGCAGCATAGTAGCATTTAGCTAAACACAGATTTAGCTGTACTTTTCTCCCCTTGATCACTTCTTTATAATGGAGATCTGTGCTTCCATTGGGTATGAACCCTTCACCTGAAATGTCTGGGCTTCTGTATCTGCGAATGAATCACAATGTTGTATACATTTGTGGGAAAGAAAAAAAGTAGTATTAGAGGTCTTAAAGATTTAGACATGTTATCCTGTCTTCTTTAGCTTTGCTGAGTGACAGATAGGCATGTGATAGCATAAATCTTCAGAAGTAATATAGGTTGTGAAAACAGCGTGTCATACCATATACAGACGGGAAGCTGAACTGAAACTGCACACGTAACCTTATTTCAGGCATCTGCTTGTATGTGAATGCTCAATACTTTGGATTGAGGAGAAAGCCTCACATATTTCATAAATGAGATGGGGGCAGGAGTGGTTTCATCATGTGCCATTGCAGTGGCACAGGCAGCTCTCAGGGCTGGGGGCTGCACTGCTGGGGCTGCAACAGCATCACTGCTGTTTATTCATGCATTCATTTGTTCTTTCCAGCAAAGCGGGTGCTGGAATAGCAGCCCTGGCACCCCTGTCTGTGAGGTCTACCTGTGAGCTAAGTGCCTAGGCTTCTGCCAGGACAGGAAGGGGGATGGTTCACCTGCCTTGCACATGCAGTATCTAGTGCCACTTGAGGTGTCTGAGTGGGCTTTGCCTGACCTCCAGCAGTTGGTCTGGAAGGCCTCAGCTCTCCCATAGGTCCTCTATCATATCTACCAGAGCTGTCACAGGGTGTCTGGGATATCCCCGTGGAGATGGGGTATACAACCCAAGGCAAGCTGTAGATCCTTGCCCTAATGCAAGGACACCCGTGAGCCAAGCAGAACAGCCGGAGTTCTCCAAAATGGCTCTAGATAGCTCTGCTTAGGCAACAGATCCCTGTCTAGGGTCCACCTGAAGCACGGCAACTCTCCTGGCTCAGCTGACTGAAGCCAGAATCTGGCAGCCCTGGAGAGGTGCTGGCAGCAGAGGACCCGGTCTCTGGAGAGTGGGCCATTCTCAGGGCAGGTGAAGGTGGCTGCAGCATCCCCCCACTTTCCACATCTCCCACACTGCTATTCTCTCCTTACAGACAACACTGTCTCCCCCCTTCACAATTTCTTTGGCCCACTCAGCTTCCACTCCCCAGGCTTTTTTGTAGCAGCCTCCCAGCTTCAGGTGAAGTCTCCTAGCATCTCTTCCCTCAGCCCCCATCTCCTTACACAGCCCTTTCACACCTTCCTCTCTGCTTCGCACACCCAAGCCCCCCTCCCCAGTCATTACCTTCTCTACCCCTGCCCCAGTGCTCCTCACATCTTGCTAAGACTCCTGCATCCTGCTTTGCCCACAGAGCTGCCCCAATCCCTAAATGAGCCCTCGGGTCGCACGTGGCCTCACGACACAACTCGGCTGTGACAAATACGAGTTAAACCCAGTGTGGTACAGGCAGAGCAGAGCAACAACTGGAGATGGAGAAACAGGGAAAAACCAGACCTCCATCTGTTCGTGTATCCAGTCCAGGAAGGAGGTGGTTCGGCTGTAGACACCCGGCTTGTTCCTTTCTGCACAGCCCACACCAAAGCTGGTGGTCCCCACCAGCTTCCAGATACTCATATCTTCACATGCTAAAGGGCCCCCACTATCTCCCTGGAGGAAAAAGGATTAAAACAAACATCAGTGTCCCAAAAAAGGAGGGGGACAACTATTTGGAGGGGCAGGGGGAGAAGCATAGTCCAGTAATTCAGTGTCTGAAATTTCTGCTCGCTTCTGGGTCGTGGGGAAAGCATGTGCTACAGCAGAAGTTGGAGACTTCTTAGACACGTGTATTAGACCATATTTTTCTTTCCCCAGTTAGGAGTACCATACAACAGAAGCAACATGAAAGTTCAGGATTAAACAACGTTTAGGTGCTGGGGAGAGTGCCTGTCCTGAAGGCAGGACATCGCCGATCTGCAGTCTCCATGCCTCGGTCTTAGTCTCCCACAGCTGCTTCTCTCAAAAAGCTTCTGACTACTGAGCTGAGCCCAGGGTTGCAACTGCAAGCACGTACCCCCCCTCCTTCCCTGCCTGCTCCTGCCTGCAGTCTCGCACTGCTTTTCTGGCCCCTCCCACACTTTGCTGAGCAGATTCCACTCAATGGACTCACAACTAAGTATTGAAAACTCTCAAGTTATTTTGCAGGGCAGTTTCCTGCCCTATGAGTGTCAAAGCTGGCACAACAACAGGAAAAAAGGGAATTTGGAATGAACCTCTCCCTCTTGTGAGCAGGGCTTATTTTGTCACTTGGAGCCATACGCTGAGGGTGATGCCTCTGGGCAGCTCTCCGAGCATGGTGACATGCTAGGGGGGCTGTGCAAACCAGGTGCTTAAAAGAAGATCTATGCACCTAATGCATTTGCTTTGTCTTGTCCCCTGTGTAATTGGGACTGAGAAAATATGGAAACATGAAGTTCCTCCCCAGCTCTTGCTCTTCATTCTTGACTAGCTAGGTGAGCCCACCTTAGTGTGTATGGGGATGATACCAGGCAAAAGGTGGGCGCTGTCATGACTCCGACAGTGATTTCATCACCAACCTGTGATGTGAAATATGCTCTGTTCCATCACTGCTATGAACCCATCTCTCCCAGGGTCATTACCAATCCTCTGTTACCAATCTGATTACCAATCTCAATTACTCAAACATCTCTCCCTTTCTTCCTTCCCCCTGCATCACTTGACTTTTTCCAAAATCATACGCTTCTGCTTCTCCCTTGACATGTGCTTTTTCACCATGGAGTTTCTACATCTTGCCGGTCTCTAGAGCTGCTCACAGTGCAGGGCAATTCAGTGCAGTGCAGAGGCCACAGCCAGGGCAAAGAAGGGATGGCACCACACCGCAGTACATGCAAGAAATTAAAAAATGTCTTAAGTAAATGTGGCTTTTGAAGTAGCAGATACGGTCCACAGAAGAAACATAAGAAAGGGATTGTAGCGTATGAATGCGTGCACAGTCAGTGATCGATATTCATGGTAAACAGGGTAATACGGCACAAACCCAAATGTTTGCCCAAGAAAAGCCTGGGAGTGCCTTCTGATAGCTTATCACTCATGTTTTTCCATTGCTGCTGTTAATGAGCACGGTCACAGTTTGGAAACTTCCATACCTGGCAGGTGTCTACCCCTCCCTTTAGGAAACCGGCACAAAGCATTGAAGGAGTTATGATCCCACCGTAGACATCCCTGTGATTGCAAATGGCATTAGAAATCAGGGGAACACCTGCATAGTTCATCGTGTCAGATGTATCACCTGTTAAAAAAATAAAAATAAAACACAGCAAAGAAAAAATCTTAATCCTTGAAACTAATGTCTAATTATAAACAGAAAATATTTTAGCATATGGAAAATGGGTAGGCAAGGGTGAAAGAAATACAGTTAAAATGACAACATACGAGTAAGGCAACTGGGTGTCCCATCACTTACAGAACTGAGTAACTAGTGACTCTGTAAAGCTATGGATTATCACAGTATGAAATATAAGGCTGTACATTATATGTTTCTAATTTGAACTAGACAGTGAATGACAGTTATGAACTTGAAAGATGGTTGGACACTGTCTTCACTACTAGTGCCAAAATTTGTACTGAATTTATCCCCTCTTCTGTTAGTCAACAAATCATCTCCATACATCTGATCTATTTTATTTTATTCAGAGTCTGAATGAATCGTTTCTACAAATGGGAGTATTTGCATGCTGTCTGTTGCCAACTTACAGCTGATTCTTTGTGTGGTAAACCTTGCTTTTGGTTTTCCCACCTTTTGGTGTTATCTATAGGTCACGTAATGTTCTGTTCTTGTTCTCTGAACAACAGGAACATGTTAAATGAGACAAATGAATGATAAAAAAATAATGACCTAAGAATTCAAGTATTTTCACATGAAAGTGATTCAGTATATATTATTGAATAACATAACCTGTGAGTCATAGTAAAGAAATTTCTTTGTGACATTATTCACAGATTCAATTTCTACATCACCCAACCTGCCTGAAAAAAGTGTACATGCTTTTCCCTGAAAGAACGGATAGCTGATTCTTGCATTCATGCTGTACTTCCTGTGAGTGAAATTATAAAGGACACAGCCTGTTTGACTGAGGCAGAGCACCACACTCTGGCTGCTGTTGCTGTCTGCATGCCATTTTCAAACTTTTCACAGAGTGTACCCATCCATTCCTTGTGATATGGGTTTGTACAGCACTTTTGCCTTCTTTGACACCATGTAGTTCAGGGTGAGCATAAAATTTAGGAATATGTCTTCTTTCTCACCCCAGATACTCCAGAAAATTTAATGATGAACAATGCTCCAACCAAATTCTGTATTAACTGTATGCTTTCATGTAGTGTAATGGACAGAAGAAAATTTAAAATACCTCCTTCCACAGTTGCTCCCCATCCTGACACCCAACACATTTTCCCTTCTGGGAACTGTTCACCAAAGTTAGGCAGACAAATTGGCTCTATGTGACCTATTTTTAAAAGAGAAGAGAGAAAGAGAAAACTCCTTTTAAAATCTGACAAAAACCCCATACATCACAGTACTAACTGGAGGATTTGGCTTGCAGTGAACTTGTTACAAACACCACCCCCTCCCCACTTAAAATAACCGGGCAGTTCTGCAGGTCTTTTGTCACACGTCCAAGGTTTGAAACAATACCTACGCCAGGCATCGTTACTTTCAAGTAGGAAGGAACAGAAGGAGGTGTTGGCATGTCAGCAAAATGAAGAACGAGCAAACACGAAAAGCACTGCATGTGCAGCTGCCGGGCAGATATGAAACCCCCTGGCATGCTGCTCTGGCAGAGAAAAGCCTTGGCTAACCGTGGCACAACCACGTGGCACCTCCTAATAGGTTTTGTGCAGCGGCACATGCGGAGAGACGTGTGTGCACATCTCTGCGCTCTTCTGAAAGGGCAACAGGATGTCTGGCGTGCTCTTCGCTTCCCACCCATCGGCTCGTAGAGGTTCAGGACCTCCCTGGGATGCTAAATGCCGTGCAATATAATCAGTGTTTGATGCCTGTGGGGACAAGCTGCATCATGTTAAGATGACCTGGCACTTAGGAAAGGGAGGGAAGATATGAGATATTACTGGGCAATTACTAGTGGTTCTGCTCCCCACAGAGCAACGATCCCAGCTCAAAGCATCAAGCTCCCACTGTGGAGGCTCCGAGTCCCTTGGGGGCAGAGCAGCTCTCTGGCTCAGGTGCAGAACCATTACTGTTCTTCACAGGCTCCCAAACTTATTACTGAGCAAAAGAAAACAGCACTAGCTGAGATGTAAACCAGAACAAAGCTTAATTTTCATTCAAAGTGCAAGTTTGAAGTATTTCAAAAGAATTGACTTCGGAACTGACAATCTAGATGCATCAGAGGGAGCCAGCTTCCCTTTGCAGAGAGCTCACAGTGACTAGGAGGTATTGGCAGGTGATCATTTAAATTCATACAATATTGTTACACATTATTTCAGTTCACTAGCTGTGTCAGCTGTATGTAGTAGCATCCTGCTGAGAAAATAAAAATCGTTTTGATTTAAAAGCATTATTATTTTTGAATGGCCTTTTCTTCTCTTTAAAATTTAAGCTTGCTTTTCAGCTTTGGACACTGCTGGATCTCCCTACGCTCACAGAAGTGACATGATAAAAATCTCTGTGACCTCCAGGTAAAATGAGGTGGGGTGTTTATTTTAGATAGGGAAAATATTCAGAAATAATAAAGTTAATGTTTGCCTATTATTAAATGCCTTCAATAAGCCAATATTAGAATGGACTGGGAACATTTTGCAAGGCCCTGTGACCATGTTGTTGTCTTCTGCCTGGATATCAAGTACAGAGGAGTTCCTGATACCGAGGCTGGGGTGAGTTTCTGCCAGTGTAATCTGACCAGGGATTGCTGCCTTGCCAACACAGCAGCAGGATGGTTACACCCATGCTGCACCGCTCATTGCTTTTAGAGGCAGTGTGGATCCACTTGACTGTCCTGGGTCAGGCATAGGACACCACCAGAAACTTCCCAATCTGTTCCAGGAAAGACCCTTCTCGCTTTTAACTGGAAAGGTGAGAAAGTCAAGTGGGAGCTAACAGAAAGGATTACCATTGAGAGCAAGCGGTGCTGCCAGTTTCATCAGTGCTATATCATTTCCCATTGTCTTGGGTTTATAATTCCGATGGTATATAATTTTTTCCACTGAGTATGGGTGAACCTGGGTGTCTTGCTGAGTCACAAAACCAACCTGCACACTCCATGAGCTCGGCAAGTACAGGCTGAAACAAAGAGGTAGGAGAGAGTGAAAAACCCTCAAAAACCCCTCAGGTTTTCTAATTGTCTCCTGAGCTTATGAACCACAAAAAACTCTAAGAGGCAAATTGCTACAGTCTGCTGTACTTGCTTACCTATCTGTTAATATTGGCTCTGTTTTGCATCCGATTTCAAAGAATGTAGAAAGGGTGGGTAATCTCAGCAAGACACTGGGTCACTGGTATATTATCTGGGCAGTTTCCTACAAATATAGGAGAATTTTGCATTGGCCGGCCTGCCTGCCCTCCTATGTGACCCCCCAGCCATCCGGCTACCTCAGCAGCAATTGTGGCAAGGTGTTTTCAAGGGAGAGGCGTTCCTTCTGGAAGGAGGTTCTGCCCCCAGTTCATGAGCAACCACATCTTTCAGCCTCCAGCACACACGCAGCTCCTCTTCTCTTGGCTTCACCGCACCAGGTGAGCAGGAGGGTAGCAGCGGTGCTGGGAAAAGGCTCCAGGGATGTGGGTTGTGCTGCCAGCTCCCAGCCCCATCAGCCTTTGAATACACCACAACCAACTTGATTGTGTAGGACGGAGCTAAGGACAAAACCCCTACAATGCTTGATTCTTAAGTAATTATTTTTATGGCTCTAAATAGGATTTAGGAGTGGGGTTTGTCTGTCCCATCTCTTCTCTCCGCTGGGTATAAAAGCAGCCTGCAGGACTTGCTCAGAAGCAAGCATCTGCACTGTGGGCACCTAAAAGTGGTCAGACAAATCCCATTTTAGCTGTCTAAGTGCCTTTGGTGAAATCAGGCTGGAGTTTGGAAGAGGAGACACAAAGAAGATCTCTCCTGCACTGTTAGCAACAAAAAAGACTGCAAAACTAGACAACTTGTTATAAATAAGAGACTGGTCTGTGTTTATAATTACACAAAGAAGAGTCTCTAAATAACTGTTTAGCACCTATTTACAACTCATAGACTACTTAAAACAGCATAGAAAGGAGCAGCGAGTACACAGTAAAGGGCACTAAGCACAGTACAACTCACTCACTACCACTGATTGATCCTGTCAGCTTGAAAAGTCTTGTAATTCCACTTGGAGCTCTGGAGTATGAGGGCAGCCAAGTACAAATTCCTCCTGGGCTGTTAAATTCACATGCAGTGTAGAGAAATTGCAGAGCGGGTGCCTAAAGTCTGGCACTTAAATGGTCTTTCAAAGTGATTTCCCAGGCAGCTAGGAGTGCCCAGAACATCTGAAAACTGGGGCCCCTGAATTGGACTACTTCTTGGGGAGACACTTTTTCAATAAAGACTTGCACCGGTGCAAGAAGAGAGAGATGGGTTAAATGTTACTGATCAAGCCTGTGAGATAAGGATAACCCAACGCCTCCTGTGGTTTATTTTTATGAGACTGTCACAATGCATTAGCCCTCTTCTCCAGTGGCCCCCCAAGCAGACCTGTGGCAAGTGGGGTCATGGGGACACCCTGAGCAAAACGACTTAGGGACTTACTCATAGACGCAGTGGGCGGCCGTGATGATCCAGCGTGGGGTGATGACAGACCCCCCGCAGAGGTGGTGCCCGTGGAACTGCAGGCTGACCTGCCAGGGCCACTGACGGGGGGAGGACGCATTGCCCCCCACGATCCGTGGCCCATAGCTGGCCCGTGTCCCACATGCTGCCGGAAAACAAAGGTTATGGTCTGAGGGGGAAACACAGGTATGTTTTTAGTCACCTTCAGCCCTTCTACTCCCCACCTTACTGAGACCAGGAGGTCTCTGCAGCAGGACCGTCCCTATCCCCATGGCCCACATCTCAGGCTATGGCTGTCCCCATATCCTCCTCCCTCCCATCCCTGCAGCATCATGCCTGGTAGCTGGAATGGGGGCTGTGGGGCTCACACCTTCTCCCCTGCAGATGTAATGCCCAGCTGAGCTGTAAAACCCACTGTTCTGCCCTCCTTAAACACACAGGGTCCCAGGGGCCCACACAGGCTGAAGCATGTCCTCTCCCCTGGTGATTCTTTTGCTATTTTCTTTTCACTTTTCATATCCTGATCTGAAAACTAGCTGACATGGAGTGGTGTGGGATGAAAGTTCAAATGTTAAGACTGAATCTCCCTTTCCCCATGGAGGTGACAAAGGATTGGAATTATGGTATTGGTCCATGGACTCAGCTCACAATCCTTAAATGTCTACTTCCTACTGTGATTGTCACTGAAACACTCTTGCTACCTGATGCAGTTAATCTGCCCTCCCAAGCTATTCTCACTTTCTGAAATTCTTTTAAATTTTATATAAGAAATAAAATTTTCCTTTGGTGTGATAAACCGATGTTATAGTATGCCCCGAGTACACAATTCCTCCCAACTCTTGCCATGCAGTGGATGAAGAAGGACAGTTGCTGATTTTAATTTTCCCTTTTCCTGATTCTTACCCAAACATTTTAAGATGATCACATTGCCAGAAGTGCATTCCTCTCTAAGATGAAAAGAGAGTGCAGTATTAATTCTGATTGACAAATACTGGGGTTTTTTTTTCCATATCGTCTTGGAATCATCGAATGGTTGGGGTTGGAAGGGACCTTAAAGATCATTTAGTTCCAACCCCGCTGCCATGGGCATCTTCCTGTACAGCTATGTGCACATAAATACAAATAACTCATCTATTGAAAGAGGTACAAAGTCGTACTCATCCAATCTACTTAGGGCATTGAGCTGAAATACTTCGGCGTTTAGATGCCCTGGGGAGCCTGCAGACCATATGTCGCCCTGCTGAAGAGTGGTTCACGCTTCCGCGAGGGGAGGCTCATCAACAATTTTCAACATGTGATCTGTATTCTCCTTGGATCCATAGCTTGCTTCTCAGTGAAAGGTAAGTAAGAAGAACAAGCAATTGTCAGGAGAAAGAACGGATCATAAAGTGTTCATAAGCCCACTGGGAAATACCTAGGGATCTGTAAATTGCTCTACAGTGGAAAAAGTTAAGTGCCTGGTGTCTATCCATTTGCAAAAAAAAAAAAAGAAGGATCATGGGACAACCAAGCTTTTCAAATAGCTCATTTTAAAGCCTCTGTTGATTTTAATGGGCCTTGGATCAGTCTCTTGATTTCTATTCCAGCAAGACTCCTACTGAACCTTCGTCTATGATGCATAACAACGCTGATCACTTATGAAGTACTACATGCCTGAAAAAATAGGCACCAATCTCAAACTATTAATAATTCTCCTTCTATTGATTCCTCTCATGTTGTCAGGTTGAACAAGCTGGTTTTCTGCCATTCGTCCAGCAAGCTGAGGCATACCTGAGGTTTGTTGCATTGTGCAGGGATGTCACTTGATCAGCTGATAACCAGTGGCTGAGGGATACAAAATGTCTTTGAAACTGTTTTTCGACGGCAGCCACGGGCAGGTAACCTGAACTCACGTAACTGCAAATAAACCATAAACACAGCTTCCTCAGACAGCATTTCAGTAATCTGTTTAAATAATTCAGTGGGTCAGCTAATGAAAACCCAGTGTAGCAACCACAATAATCGGATTCTGACACTTGATAAAGTAATCCTATCCTCCCCAAGAAATGCTTCTTATAATGTGCACCTATTTTTGCCATAATCATGTGGAGAAGTCAGACATGCTGACAGGCATTTAAATGGCAGAGAAAGTAAATTTTAATTCTAATATTGCAATAAAGCTTTGATTGTAACTGGTTGGCACATTTCCTGAAGCACTAACAAGCTCATTGTCTCCTTCTTCTAGAGTTATGTTTTGCAGCAGGGATGATGGATAATTTGTAGTTTTTCTTGTCTTTGTTGTTGAACAATTAAGATATATTTTATTCTAAAGGCAACAGGACTTTATTGAAAGAAGGTTTATATTGCTAACTATAATGTGCAGAAATCAGAATGACGCCATTGTAAGAAACAACAGAGCATCATTGCAAGTCACAACTTCAAGTTTTCTCAATTGTGTGAAAGTCTGTGAAGGAAATGGTGCTTTTCAGGAAAGGGATCAATCCAGTAAGAACTGCCTCATCAGGTTCTTCTCTAATTGTGCAACAGACCTTAATTCCTAACAGACATTATGACATGAATTGTAAATATAATTTTCCTACAGAAGAAGCAAAAAAAATGGAAAACTCTCATATGTTTTTTTAGTGCCTGACAGGCTGTAAGCTACTAGAGAGACACCTGCACCACATAGGGAAGATTTAACCAAACCACTGTATTTAGTGTCATCCTAGATTTATAACAGTAATAAATGGTATTTGTGGTGTACAAGTATTCAGGACTTTTTCCCGCATCATCCCAAATCTCCCCAACCAACAATTCACCTTTGTGAATGATATAAGACCCTTTTTCTTTTAAAGCACAGACTAATAGGTGGTTTCATTAGAAAGATTGAAAACCTCAGAGTTTTTTCAAAATACCAAATAAAGTTTCTCCCATTTTGTGACTGTACCTTGAGAAACCCAGGTGTTTGCAGGTAGCGTTTCCATACTCTGCTTTCCAGTCATCAGAGCAGACCGTTCGCCAGGATCCAGAAGTGAACACTTGCAGCACTGCTTTCTTGCCACTCAACCTGACTTTGAGATTCAGGAGAAGAAAAGCCTGAGTGAGCTGTGAAGAAAAACCACTGGGTGCACAAAAGGTACCCAGCAGTGTCGATGCACCACTGTTGCATTTACATTTTTTGGCTCACTGAGCTTTCACTGCTTCTTTTTCATCACTTGGGTCCTTCGATAGAATCCTTCTGTGCTTCCCACCCCCCTCCCTTAAGGAAGGGAACCAAGGTAGACTGAGCTAGAAGAGCCAGCCAGGAGAAAACAGTCTGTGCTCATGGGGGCAGATAATGCTCTGATGCAGCTGGAGAGGGCTGCCTTGCCCTCCAGCGAGCATGAGCAGGTCTTGCTGATTGCAGTGAGTGGAAGCTGCAGATAATTGGCACTGAGCAAACCTACAATCAAGGGAAGTGACAACAGGTGATTGGCACCCCTGTGCTGCACTGCAAGGTCAGAGGTGGATGTACCTGCACCAGCAGCCGTGGGCTGCCGTGGAGCTCCCTAGCTGCTTCCCTCTGCTGAGATGGGACTGGCGTGTCCGGGCTGATCAGTGTAAAGGCTGAGGAGAGGAGATGTGCAGGGTGGGAGCTCGGCTCCCAAGGACTCCCTCTCTGCACCAGGTTGGCTCTGCTCAGCGCAGCCCTGCCCCGCCGGAGGCTCTTCACGCCAGCCCAGCTGCAGGGCTGAGCTGCCCCATGGAGCACTGCTGCAAGCTCTGCTGACTCCAGCCAAGGGACTGACAGGGAAATACTGCAGGAAACCCAGCTCCAGAGCCATCACCCACCGTCCCTTTATCCTACACATCGCCATGTCTGCCTCACCCTCCTCACTGTCGCTAAAAATCAGTTATTCTGTTTATTATAATATCAGACTCCTTTCCCTCCAGTAGCTGCAAACACCACAGTCATCTTCCATGGCACAGGACAAGGAGAGACCGTTTAAAATGGCCCTGTGATGCCCAAAACCATTACAGAGAGAAACTCAGACATAGGGGCATACATTTTGCACATGAAACAGCAAATTCTGCAGCACTCAGTGCACAAAAGGCAGTGCTGAACTCCCCTGTTCCTGTGTTCCTTAAGATAAAAACCGGCTTTTCCAATCTTCAAAACTGACACAGCACAGGTGTGTGTCAGTGGATACAGAGATTGCTGTATATACACACCGTAATGCAGTGATGCTACACCTTGCAGGCAGAGGAAATACGAGCAGTCAAAAAGCAGCTCAACTTCTAAGGGAGAAACATGCCAGATCAAGCAGTGGCAATATTCAGCAATCGTCACATTTATCTTAAGAGCAATTCGATGTCTCATAAACTATAAATCAATACCTCAGAGAGTTTTTTCTTCTGAAGTGGTCATTTAGACAGACCTAACTGTCTCTATCTTTCTTTTCTCACCCAAAGTCTTTACAACACGCATTTCTTGATAACGTGGCAGAGGCTACAGCTGAAGGTAGGAGGGATTTATAATCAAATTTAAATTACCACATCCATACTCATCCTCCCCTTCTTTACAGTTGAAGACACCATTGCACCTGGCTGATTTCTGGATGCACTTAAAGGATGATCGGCAGCGGAACTTCCCAATGCAGTTGTATTGGACTAACAGGTATGAAAGAAAACAAAGTTATTAAAACACACTGGGTTATTAGTTTAAAACTTTTGACTTCCATTATCTGTCCAGATTTCTGTCTTGCTAAGGAAAAGACAGCTCCCATACTCTAGGAACTTTTGAAATACAACCTGGAGGTTGCACATGGTGCTGCTTACCTCATCCATTAGTAATGACTTGTAGGATGAGTCAGCCTCGCTGTCTGTGCTGACTCCTTCCCAGCTCCCTCCACCCGGTTTACGTTTCGCTCCAGGGCGAGTTTCTGCCTGGTGCTTCAGCCCCTCAGCAGCAAAGCAAGGAAACCCTTGCACGATGCAGCCAGTGCACTCATCCTGAGGGGATGCCTCAGCCTCCCGCAAGCTTACCCCGGTGGCAGATGTGAAGGCACTGCTTCAGCATCAACGTATTTGGCACAAACATGACCTAGGCAGGTCTCACTTTCCAGTCGCAACTGAACACATTGTGCTTTTTCCTTTCCTTTGTAGTTGTTTGTGATAGGGGAACATTGTTTCATTCTTTGAAAACAAACTTAGAGAAGTGCATTAAAGGACAAAAATATGGTGTAGGCTATCTGAAGCCTCCCCCAGTTCCTAAACTCCTAGTTTACCACCCGAGAGGAATCAGTGAAGTTTTACTAGAGAAAGGTTTCCTGGAGCTGCAGGTTCCCCAGGATTGTAAATATTACACCAATCCTCTCATGAATGCCAGATTTATTTTATCCCTATGTGTAAATAAAATTTAAAGCCATCACATCAACAAGATTTTCTACTTCAGCAAACAAGCCACAGTAGCAGTTTAATTCCATTCTAAGTAAAAGACTCATGAAAAATTAAGCATTTGAATGGTTAAGCGAGAACTTAATAAATAACTAATTGTACTCACCACCCAGGCCAACAGCAACTCCTAGGATTACTGCAAGGAATAAGCCACAGATATATGGAAAGTATTTTAGGGAGATAAAAACATGGCACATCGAAGGTGGTTCGATATCTCCTAGAAAGCAAACAGAGAGAGCAGCTTCTGTGAAGCTACACCACTTTGAGTTCACAAAGAAAAAGATTTATCTAACATTAAACTAGATGGCAATAGTAACCCCTGCATACACTTGGTGAGCTGAGCTGAGCTGACTTGGAGGGGTTCAGCTCCCTGGCTCAGGGGCTGAGAAGGGCTTCAGGGGTGGCTGGTGCTCTCAGACACCCCTTGTGAGGGGTCTGAATCATGCCCCTGCAGAGCACCTGGCCTGTCCTCAATGCCATCAAGAATATGAGTTCTAAATTTTTATTCTTGTGGGCTGCATCACACTGGGAGATTTAGAAGTATGTGAGCACCGCTCCTGAAAACCTGAGTCCTGGAATAAAAATCAAATTCAGACCTGTTTTGCTTGTGTAATCAAAGCTATGTGCAGGGTACAGGTATACTCTCTAAAGACTTCAGAATAATAAACTCTTTCAGCAGAAGCAGCAAAGAAGGAACTAGTTTGAGTCTCCTTACAACCTTTCCTGTTTGTGATGCCTCCTGACTCTGGCCAGTACCAAGCCCACAGTCCCAGTGCTTTGTCCAGATGGAGTCCCAGCTGGATGCTGCTCTGAGCACAGTGTCTGGGAAAACAAAAACCCTGGGATGAGGCTGGAGGCCATATAACTCTGTGTTGTGTGCTGGGGAGCTACATCCCATGTGAGATTCATTCCTCCAGAGTTGGGGTGACAGAGGCACAGAAGCAAGTAAGAGGAGCCTAAAGATTTGAACAGGAGCAGGGATATTGGAAAAAGTCAGGTCTTGCTAGTAAGTGTTCAAGATGACAAGGAGGAAAGTTACTGGTCTTTTTGGACTTGGAAGCAAGTTTAAATAAAAGTGATGGAGAGCTAAATTTGTAAAAAACAGGACCTTCAAACTAGTCTTGAGAAACGTGAGAAAAGGTGATCTGTTTGAAGTTCTGCTATAAAGACAAGGAGAGAACTGAGCAATGGCTCAAGGCTGAGTTTTGAGTTTTCAAGGAAAAAGGATGCATCTGAAGTCAAAATATACATCAATAGTAATGCTGAATACATTTCAGGAGCTGGACAAGTCCTGCTTACCAACCACCTCCATAGCTGACCACAGATTAGTGGTATTGTCAATCTGGAAGAAAGCAACAGATTCCAGCAGATTGCATTGCTAAGAATGAATGGTTCGCTTGTTTCAAATGTATTCTGATATACAAAGGGCAAACTGTGGGAAAATAGCATGCACACCTCAGTCATGGGTACACAGGGTCTGGCAGAACCTTGTCTTCAATTTTAATTCATGCAGCTCTTCACCCCATCATTCTTCAAGCTTTGAATTTGATATTGGCAGACACTTTTAATCAGTCAAGGATGAGGGGCGTCTCCCAGTGCTTATAGTCTCACAAGTAAATCTCAGCCTACACAGACTCTCTCAGCCACAACTGAGTAACTCGTTTTGGCAACAGAGTTGTGTATGGTATGCCAAAATCTTAGACAGCTCTAGTAGCTAATCGACTAGAAAATTAAATAGCTCTATCTTCATCCTCGATACTCCACCTGCCTCTGTTGAAGTTAATTGTTATTTTTGCCACGAAACCTATAGGAAGTAGCAAACATGCTTACTGTTCCTCCAAGACTGCTGTATTTTATATAATTTTTTTAATGGATCAATTTCCAGGTCAGTAAAATTTCAAATAAGCCATTCAAAAATGTGTCAGAAAAGTGTGGGCAAATATTTGCTATGTGGCTGAAGTGTGTGAATAATCTGGCTGTGAAAAAATGCTTGTGTATGCAAGCTGACACCAGATGTCATCACCTATTAGTATGCTGGCAAACCTCAGGGCTGGGGAGTGAGGTTGTGTTTCTTCTTCCTCTGGGTGATTGCTTTCTCTGACTGAGTGGGCAAGCGTAGTCTTCCAGGTCTAAAGACCTACATTAACCATTTAGATTATGAAGGTCAAAAAGCTGTGCAGTATCCCTACCAGATCCATCTGCACTGGGGTCCACTTTTGCTTGTGGTATGAAGAAAAATCTTTTGAAGGAAAACTGAATTTCTGGTACTGGTGGTTCATCTTCTGTAATAGAGATGATTTCAAGACTTCCAGTAGTTGGATTTGTCTCTTGTACCTGACTCAACAGGAGAAAAAAAGGAAGATAATTGCATTGGAAAATGTTATCATAGAATCATAGAACAGTTTGGGTTGGAAGGGACCTTTAAAAGACATGTAGTCTGGAAGAGACCTTTGAAAGACATGTAGTCCAAACCCCCCTGCAATGAACACGGACATCCTTAACTAGATCAGGTTGCTTAGAGCCCCGTCCAACCTGACCTTGAATGTTTCCAGGGATGGGGCATCTACCACCTCTCTGGGCAACCTGTTCCAGTGTTTCACCATTCTCATCATAAAAAACTTCTTCTTTCTATCTAGGCTAAATCTACCCTCTTTTATTTTAAAACCATTATCCCCTATCCTATCACAACATGCCCTGATAAAATGTTTGTCCCCATCTTTCTTATAAGCCCCCATACAGGTACTGGAAGCAGCACTAACATGTCCCCGGGCCCTTCTCCAGGCTGAACAACCCCAGCTCTCTCAGTCTTTCCTCATAGGAAAGGTGCTCCACCCCTCTCATCATTTTTGTGACCCTCCTCTGGACCCTTTCCAACAGGTCCCCATCTTTTCTGTGCTGAGGGCTCCAGAGCTGGGGGTAATACATTTTTATGTACTTAATGTTCATGAGAGAAGCTTTTATAATTGATTTACCATCAAACTACTGAAGTTAATTTCTGTTCATATTTGTCTAGGCATGGTAGCTACCTTCAATGACTCACACCTGGGGGTCTGAAGCTATCCCCTGCTCTTTATATGCCATAGGAAACAAGAGAAAAGCTAAAAAGCTGTGACACCTGCAAAGAACCTGACAGGATCCTCATGCAGGGGCCCACTGAATTTCACTCCAGAAAACCTTTGATCACTTTCTACACAGTGAAAAACAATTAAAATGGACTGCACTAGAATTCTGGGTGAATAGGTTTGAAATGCTAATTTCTGATTACTGTTCTGCACACTGTCACTGGCCAAAGGAATCACATTTTTGAAGACACAGTGGTATGAAATAGGTCATCTTCAAGTCACCTGGAATCTATTTTCAACTTTCAGCAAACAACTTCAATAAGGACTCTACGCTTTCATACGACAAAATGTTATGTACATTTCAATGAGCATAAATTAAATCTTATATAGAATCTCCTAGCTTTAAGGCAGAGAAAAAGACAGCTTGCTGTGCATGATTTTAAAATATCTTTTTTAAAAAGCCTTTTAATTGTTGCATAAGTTGTCCATCAGGAAACAAAACAGCATTGTGAAGTATACCACACAACAGCTAAACACCGACGCGTCGTTTATTTAGAGGGTATCACATGCTCCTGAAACTTCACTCACCTCTTCCTGAGAAGTCATAGTTAAAAGCAGAACCGTTTTCTTGCTTCATTATCAAAAGGAACCAAAAGGAAATTCTGAGGTTGCTAAGCTAATCTGCTCTGGAAAGGTTTTCACCGAGCCGCCCGCGGCCGCCCGGTCAGTCATCTGTTGCACGCAGCAGTACAATCCAGCCGGGCGGGGGGTATCGGGTAGCCCCGGATGGCATGGCTACGGAAAGGGGAAGATAAAAATTCAGCACGCTTTCCAATTAGCCTAAGAGCATCAGCTAATACTGTGGTATTCGCAAACCTTTCGGTAACCCCTTGACGAAGGAGCACCACGCACTGCCCGGGCTGGCGCTGGCTCGGTTTTTAGCAAAACTCGAGCAGTTGAGGAGTCTGCCAACTGCTGCACATGGCAGGAGGAAGAGGCCCCAGGTGCTTCATCTCTTCCACACCCAAGGCCCATAGGCACACTGTTTAGATTTAGAAAACGAGAATGTGCACTCAGCTCCATAAAATGCTCAAGCGTAGTAATAATTTGGCTTGGGGTTTATTTTATTACCAAGAAGAGAGATTGGTGACACAGGGGAAGGTGGAGGGAAGAAGGAGGAGAGATGAAGCAAAAAGCCATGGCAGTGTAAGTGAAACAAGGCTTCTGAGAGGCCAAGGAAGGAATGAAGGATTTCCATGACATATGCCATGTCCCTAGAACATGGCTGCAACAAGGGAAGCTGTTCAGTCCCTTTGCTGTGCATGATGGAATCTGGCACTTCCAAAGGAGAGGATGCCACATCACGATCCCATCAACAGGGCAGGCTTCTATCTGCTGCCACCCTGATGTCCTCCAAGCCCAGCCTCAGGGCATGATGTCTAGATGGGACATTGGGTTTGACCTTGCACAGTTGACCAGCTCATCGCCTTTGGCTGAGAAGATCAAAGCAGGAGCCAAGTATGATAGGGATAGAAGAACATAAAAACTGAGCCTAAAAGGAAATAATTTGGCCTACAGACTAACTTCTTACATAGTGCAGGACATCTCTTTTTTTCTCCCCACACACTGCAGTAGCAGCCCAGCTGGAGTTCTTGGCTTTCCGAAGTCAATTTAAAAAGAAAGGCTAAAAGATCCCATCTCAGACCCTTTAGCAAGTCCACCCTGGCTGTGGTGTTTTCCTTTAGACTACTAGCCTTGTTCTGCTGGGGCAGATGGGAAAAGACTGCAGGTGGCTTTTGCTTTTTTAGCCATCTTAAACCAAAAACTCAGAGATGTAGATGCTACGAAAACAGGATGTCAGCTTTTGTCAGAAAAGATCACAAGAGGTTTGAGGGTGGGTTTTTTTTTTTATTTTAGCTGCCTCTCTCTCTCTTTCTCTCATGTTCTTACTCCCTCCCTCCCTAGCACCCTCCTCCCACCTCCTAATTCCTGTCAGCACTCAGCGCACAGTCAGGGGAAGAGTGGAGGAGATGGCTGTGGCTGAGACACAGCTGTACGCAAAGGTGTCCAACAAGAACCGGCGCAAAAGCACCTCCGTACTCATCGAGTCGCTCCTTGCCAAAGGATTCCCAGCTCATATTGCGTGAGTAATGTGTTCGGCTGCCTTTGCACAGTGAGAGGTATTTAAGATATGTGAGGTATTTCTCATAAGATCCTGAGAGCAGGCAGCTTGCTTTTTTCATCAAGAGAGTGTGCTGCTTTCTGGGACTGATATCCCTATGCAGGGATCAGACCTGTCTTGCTTTGAATTTCTTGTAGACCAGTGTGTATTACTCACATTGCAAAAAAAACCCCCAAAACCCAAACCTACTCTGCATCCGTTATTATAAATACTGTATATACCTGAAGACACACATCCCTCCACATCTTCAGGTTGAGAGGCTTCACAGGTTTTCTCTTGGGTTATATCCCCTTTCATTTTTTTCTGCTTATCACTGTTATTATAAGGGAGTTAAATGTGGATGTAACTTCTATCCAAAGTTTTTTCCAGGTCTCATAAAGATCTCCTGCTGGGTTTTGTCACTGGAAACTGTTTTTTAAAGAGTAAGCTTTCCTTAACAAGATGCCACATAAGTCTGTCAATTTTCCTGTCTTGAATCAGGCTCTTGTTCCAAAAGCATGTCCTACTTGGAAAGTGTCATAGTAAAAGAAGAGGCACTATTCTTGGCAACCCCAGTGGATGAGAGATTAACTGGCAGCAGCTAACCAAGTTAATAAAAAAAGAAACATGATGGTCACTCCTCCCCCAAACATTGCTCTGGTCAGACAGGGAGGTTTTCGGGAGGATTTTCCAGCTTCTGATGGGCAAGTATGGACACTTTGGTTCAAACTGTTCAAAAAATAAATCTTTTTATTTAAATGTTAAAGAACCCTTCATAAAATATTTTAGAAAGGAGAGCAATGTCTCTCCCTTTTGACTGAAAATTAAACAAGTTGAAAAGACTCCATTCTTTAGTTGCGTTTTTAGGAACAGCTGGGTTTAGCAGATCAACTTTAGACATGATGGGCACAGCTTACAAGGAAACTGTGGGTCCCTTGTTCCCAGTTATGCCCAGTGGAATTTCAGCTGCGCAGTTGAAAACATGGTTCATAATTTCTCAAGTAGTACATTGTTTGGTCACCCCAAAGTAATGGCTAGTTCTTGATTTTTTGATTCACCACAGAGAGGGTGGTGAAGCACTGGAACAGGTTGCCCAGAGAAGCTGTGGATGCCCCATCCCTGGAAGTGTTCAAGGCCAGGCTGGATGAGGCTTTGAGCAGCCTGGTCTAGTGGAAGGTGTCCCTGCCCATGGCAGTGGGGTTGGAACTAGTTGGTCTGTAAGACCCCTTCCAACCCAAACCATTCTGTGATTCTATGATTTTTTTGTCCTGTACGTGGTGTTCTTCGAATCCCCTTTGAAACACTTTATGCTGTTATTGAGGTGTATTTGGTCAAAGTAAGGTCAAAATCAAGAAGCAGTGGCAGAAGTACTATGTGAATTGACATAAAGTGACAGAATGCCCAGAAGTACTTTATTTTTTAGTTTATTTGCTTTTATTGAACTAAGACCTTCAAAATCTTGATTGTGTTTTTCTAAAACCTTTTAGCTGTCTCTGTGGTTCCTGGATTGAACTGTATATTAAAGTTCTGAAAAGTTGTTCTTCTGATATGCCCTGGCCTGAGAGAAACAAGGCTGGGTGGAAATATTACAAAATCTTTCATAATGTAGAACCAGCATGCCAAGGCGACATTTCCCCAAAGAACAGAAACCAAATCTGTGAGGATCAAGCCTAGCATCGGGTGAACAAAATGGGCCTCCCCTGGTGTCAGCAGTTTCTGCTTTAGGGAAAAGCCAGTTTATTCTCGCTGTAAAGATGCTGTTTTTAATACAGATTTTTCAGTCATTTATTCCTACACTCCGAGAGAAAGTGGTACATGCAGAATTTATTCTATGCATTGTCTTTCAATATCTTCACTGCTCAGCTTGGAATCGCTTTGAGGTGTAATGAGTGGTTGACAAAATCTGGCATCATTAGCTGAGTTGCGTCTGTCACTGATGTTTCTGACAAAATCTGGCATCATTAGCTGAGCAGCGTCAGGCACTGATGTTTCAACAGGATACTGTATGGGGAGAAGGACAAAACCACGGGTTGTTCATGTTTTATGTGATGGAGGAGGAGGGGGAGCCAGCAGAGGCATGGAAAGAAAATGTTCAATATTCAGTCACGGAGGACACAGGCTAGTTTTAGACCAGCTAGCTCATGGTTTTGCATTGATTTGGCCATGGTAGTTGATTTACTAGAAGAAAGATAGAAGGTAAAGCATGAATGGAAAGACGCACGTTAAACCCCATCCATGTTGAGCCCCATTAAAGAACCAGGCAGGGTTGCACATGCAAACAAGTACATGTAAATGTTTTTAACAAGCCCATGTGTAGTTTTTGCACTAGAGTCAAGAAAGAAGGCTAGGAGGAAGCAATAATGATGAACCTGAGTTCTGCTGCTTACTGCACTCATTGCACTGCTGGTGAGTGCTCAGGTGTAACAGCGATGGACTGAGGATAAAACTGTGAGGAGACTAAATCAATCAATGCCCTCAGGACCCAGGGGCCAGAAAGGACAGCTCCAAGAGAGAAGGAAAGAGATGAGCAGATGCCAAATAATTTTGACAGGTTTTCCTCCATGTCCACTGTCTCTACTTCACCTTCATGTTTCTTCTGAGAAGTCTGTAAGTGGGTTACAGGGCTGGAAATGGGGTACAGGTGCTACTTAAACACTGGAATCCTTCACTCATCCCCTAGCATTTAGTCACAAAGACATATTCGTGTGAAGCACATAGCTGGCATTTTGAAACCCCAGTGAGAAAAGGAAATGTGAATCAAATCCGAACCCAAAGAATGACAGTTGCATTAACAGAGAAAAGTGTGAGATATTGTCCATCATCTTGGACTGAACTGGTGGCTTAGATCTGGCTCTCAGCTGACCTATGGGAGATCCTCAATCCTGATTTTCGACCCCCAATATAAGTATGTTTTGCTTTGTTTATACGTATGGGCTTGGGCCTGGCATCATGAACTACAACATTATCCTATGAACCGAGCAAACCCTGCTCTTACGGCGCATGGATGGATTGTTTACCCAGCCCTAAGGAAATCCATACAGTCAGTAGGGCTGCTAAGGAAACACTGCCAGAACACAAAGGAGGACATCCTGTGGGGACGACAGGTTACCAATCTTCAAGGAACTAAAGGTTTGCATTGGAAAAAAATGTCTGGAGAGCTTCAAGAACATTAACATTTGCCAGGAATAATCTAGTTGTTAAAGGTCCTGTGTGTGATGGAAAATAGACTTGGTGACCATAGCATGTCCATTCTTCAATTTCTAGGAGTTTTGTTTCTGTTACTCTGACAAATCCATTTTGGGTTTTTTCTAGGCAAAAAGCCTTGGCTGCTACCGGACAAAAGACAGTAGAAGATGCTGCAAAATGGTAAGTAACCGTGATTTATTTCTAAGGGGTGCTTTTGCATTAAACCTGGCTAAAAATCCTCGTTCATGTGCTGGTTTTGTTATTGAATTTGAAGTTAGCTGCCATAAAAAACCCCTGCATCTGACTTCTTTGTTTTTCATTTTAGTTCACGCAGAGGAAGAAATAATTGTGTTTGTACTTACTCTGAGAAGTGAGGTTATTTGCAGGAGGCCCAGGATAAATCAGAAAAGCTGGGGAGGAAAGGACAGTCTTGGGCAGAAGCAACTACTTTTACCGCACTCATGTTAACCAATTCATGGGACCGGCTGCTCTGGACAGACACTTCTCAGTTTTAAGCCTCCTGCTTATTTATGGCCATGGCCGCTGCGGTCTGCTCACTGCTTCTGCGAGGGGTTCCTGGGCTCTGAGCCAGGACTGTGGGCACGCACCAGGGCATGACCGGGAAAGGCTTTTGGAGGCACCTGTGGGGTAGAGGGCTTCCCTGCCTTGCCACAGTGCACACACCTGCTGTGCACGCGTGGGCAATGGGCACAGGGCCCGTGGGTGGAACCTGGGCTCTATGTCCCAAAGGAAAGGAGGAAGGAAACTGTGAAAATATCGGCAAACCCACAGTTGCAGTTACAAACACGTGCCGAAACACGTGGGGTTAAACGGCCATGGCTGAAGGCAAACAGCCCATCTTCTTCCCTTGAGAAAGGCACATTATAAAATAAGCTGAGAGGTGGATGGTCAGATGGTGGTATCATTAGTCAAAATCACCTGTTAGTCTTCATCCCTACAAAATTTTTTCCTCTGTACTAAGACTCTCATAGTGCACTCACATGTTATTCTTGATTTTTTTGCTTTAATTCACCTTCAAATTAAATCCAGTCTTTCATCACACTTTCTTCTTTTTTGTTGTTCTTTGTTCTTTTGTTGTTGTTGTTGATGGTTTGATTGCTTTTTTCTTCTTTCTCTCTCTTTTTTTTTTTTTTTTTTGGTGAAAAGCCAGAGGACACATTTGAGAATGACATGTTCTTCTTACACAATTTTTTTTGTCAGGGATGCTACTACACTTTCTAACACTCACTCCCATCCCACAGCTGTGAAGCCAAACACAGAGCATGTGAAGAACAAGGTGAAGGATATCATCACATGGGATATGAGTTTCTGATCTTTACTTGTGCATGTGGTGAGGCACTGGAACAGGTTGCCCAGAGAAGCTGTGGATGCCCCATCCCTGGAAGTGTTCAAGGCCAGGCTGGATGAGGCTTTGAGCAACCTGGTCTAGTGGAAGGTGTCCCTCTCCATTGCAGGGGGGTTGGAACTAGATGGTCTTTAAGGTCCCTTCCAACCCAAACCATTCTGTGATTCTATGATTTTATGATTTGTCTTGTTTGCTTTTATTAGGGTTGAGTAAAAAGTCTGGCTCATTTTCAGTGTTTTTTTTTAATCTTCAGTTAGTTTTCATTTTGACATTCTTCAACATTTTCTACCCATTTCCTCTTTTTCCTCCTCCAGTCTTCTGTTTCCTGTCATGAAAAAGGGGTAGAAAAAAAACCTAAAAAAAAATCTTTTTTGTTGTCTTTCATTTTCAGACATTGAAAGAAGTCAAGATATATAATAAAATGTAAAGTACACAAAAAATAAGCCGAAAAAAAAACCCTTTCTGCATTAGTTAGTATTAGTTAGTTAGTTTATTTTAGCTTTTCATTTCTAAGAAAATAACAACCTTGTATTTCCTTTTTCTGGTCTCTACTATGGATGTCTTCAACCACAGGAAACAAGAGTAACCGGTGCACACACTTACTGTCTGTGATACGCCCTTGATTTCAGGTTGCACTCCCATTGCAACGATCCCTCTTTGGAGGACCCCATCCCTCAGGAGTATGCTCTTTACTTGTGTCCCACCGGCCGTTTGCATAACCACCTGCAAGAGTTTTGGAAGGAGAGCAAGCGCCAGTGTGGGAAAAACAGAGCCCATGAGATTTTTCCACACATCACTCTCTGCGATTTCTTCACGGTAAGGTGCAAAAGACATGCAAGGGTCAGATATCAACTACTGGTGAAACTGGGCCACCTGCCATTGTCTCAACACCAGAACTTCTCCTTGGAGGCCAAGCTGACATGACACAGATCCAGGCGTGCTGGCTTAATAGATGAGTGTTCAGCCCTTGCATAGGCACAGGGAGCTTTTTTCCCCACCTCCCAGTTTAGCTACCCACCTTCAGCCTCGGCATACCTAAAAATTGGATGCTGGGGCCAGTGGGATGCTTCGGGGTAGCTAATTGACATGTGTCTAGCATCCATCTAGAGCAACCCTGTGCAGTCCAGGCTGCACATGGACTTGGCAGCAGGAAGCATTGCCCCCACATGCAGCTACCAGCAGGCTTCGGAGTCTGTGCCCATTGCTGCATTGATCTAGGATGTTAAACCTTCCCAGCCAGAGCAGCAGTGACAGAGCTATCATAGGATGTAGACAGCTTTGGTACGAAGCCTGTGGGAATCTCAGGGAAAGCCCTGTCTTCCTCAGAGAGCCCCAGCCAGAAGGTCATTACTATGGCAGCATGTCCCAGCCTTTACCCTTTCTGTTGAAGATGGGATGTTGGGAAATAAAGGGAAGCAGAATGCACAAGGATGAAATGAGCAAGGGGAGCCAGCCTGGAGTCCAGCAGTCACTGTCAATAATTTAACATGGAAGTAGGCTGCTGACCTAGGGTCCTGGTGAGCTGTTTCCTGGTTCTAGAGATGCTGCTGACCTCCTAGGTGGCCTTCTGAATGTTGGGTAACCCTCTAGAGAACTTTCCCAGCAGAGCTGCTTCTCCTGCCTAGCTGAATGTTCCAGTATCAGCAAAGACCAGCAAAGAGTCACTGGTCTGGAAAAATTCTGGAGTCACCTGGAATCCAGTTTTTGCCTGTTGATGGTGCAGCACACGGCCATCAGCTGCAGCTGAGATGTGCTGAAACAGACATGAGCTAGAGCAGCTGGAGAAAAAATGTTCTATTAATCATGCTTTTATGCTAAACCATGCCACTAAGTATAGGCCGTGAAAATAAGAGTATTTTGTTGGAAAATATTGAATGGTACCCTGTGGCCATTAATCACAATTATAGAGAACAAAAATCATTAATTAATAATGAGTGTCATGCTCTTCAAGGGTGTCAAGTTTAAAGGCCTGTCCCTAGAAGAGACAACTGAACTGCAATACTCACCTCACGCATCTCAGCCCTGTTTCAGGTAGCGTATTTCTAGGGATAATTGCACCCTCCAGTGCTGTCCTCTGCTCCTTGGCTGTCAGCAAGAGCTGACCTGGGTGCCCCACAGGCAGAAAGTGAGACTTACTGACCTTCTCCCGACCTGGTCCTCTCCCATTTCCTGATTCCCAACATCTTTACAGCTCCCGGACTTGTTGGCCCCAGAGGAGCCTGCTGCAGGGCACCTGCCTGTGTGCCGGATCCCACCCTCCCCTGTCCCCCCACAGCACAGTCGGACTTGTGCCCCCTCAATGCATCCCTCCTCTCTGTGGCCTGAGAAATGCTTGAGAGAGAAAGACAGTCTAAGCAGGAGGAGCTCCTTTCTTCAGTTCTGCTCGTCCCCTTCAGCAGCTTGACCCAGTGTAAAGGCTGAACGGAGCAAATAGCTCTGTGGGGGAGAAAGTCAGTGCGAAAGTGGAGCACCATTAATGTTCCTGTGCTGGAGGGCACAGATTCCTTCTTTGTCTCTTCACTTCTTAAACTGCTTAATTGCCACTTTTTTTGTGGAAGCATGTCTGTGTACAATCCTTTAATTTCCTGTGATTAGAGCATTACGGATCACAATGACAAAGATGCCTTATAAATTTTTTGCTGTGTATATTGCACAGCACCTGAGTTCTTGAAGTTTTAGCAGGAGTAATTTCGTCTAAGGACTGTAGGATAACAATAACACAAATTCTTACTTAGAATTTAAGAGGGAAACCACAATCCCTGCCTCATTTCAGCCAGGTTATTGCACACCTGTCAGATGGCAGATCTTTTGGCTCTTTCCTACCCAGGCTAGATACACCTCCTGGCAGAGGGCTCCATCTCCTGTTATAGCACCAGGATACTGTGCTGATCAAACTGCCCAATATTACTGATCTTAATACCAGGAATTTCGGGCAAGTTCATAGGTGTGTTTTGTTTCTCAGAAAGTCTGATGCCCGCACTGTTTTCTGGTACTACTGTGTAACACAGGCTGTGATTGTGGCTGTTAAGCTGGTGGGTGAAGCCTGCTCCTCCTCTGTTTTCTTTCAGTGTGAAGACCAGAAAGTGGAATTACTGTATGATGCCTTAAAACGAGTCGGTGACAGCTTTTCAAAGTGCTTTCCACCATCCATTTCCCTATCACTACATTCGTCCACCAGCTACCTTGGCTTCTTCGTTGATGACAGCCATGCAAATATCCTCAAAGAATTTGCTCTGGCATTCTCGTCCGAGGCTTCAGCCCTGGCAGGTAGGACCACATGAGAGGGAAAACAGTGGGTCGTAGGCATGGCACTGAAAACGTCTCCTTGTCCCCAGGGAAGCTTAGCTGATGGGTTGCTGCCAGCAAGCACCCTTTCCTCCTGCAGATTTGAAAACAACATGGCTAGGGGAGCAGGTTTTAGGTTTTGAAGACACAGTGCTTTTGTCTAGAAGCTGAAATGGTTGGCTGTGTAACTTGGTAGGCCACTGATTGGGATATCCAAGATGGTCAGAGTTCTAATACTCCCTATTCCCAGACCTCTGTCCTCACAGTGCTATGGCTCAACATGACAGACTGACTGCATACATGAGAAATAGGTCCTAATCCCCACTCCAGTAACATCCAAGGGAAACTACATCACTAGTGGAGACTGAAGGGACACAGCACCAGCATAGCTTCACCTGGGAGAAAGGAGTTCAGTACATCTCAGACTGCAAGAGGAATTCAAGCCCTGTTCATTTTTTTTTTTCTCTCAGCTGAAGCCAGGGGGGCAAATCCAGTCCAGATTTGTGAATTTTCTTGGCGTGATGAAAACCATGATATTCTGCAAAACCATTATTCAGCAAAACTATGATCTACTCTACTGCTAATTACAATGATATTTCCTGAATCATGCCAAGCATGTAGGATAAAACAAGAAGACGGCCTTTAAATTACCTTTGCTTCTATGTTGTGACACGATTATCTCATCCTTAGATTGCCATGTGAAGCCCTGCTTAAAGCAGCTCCACCTTACCTTGGCTCACAAGTTTTATCCTCACCATCAGAAGACTTTGGAACAATTGGCCAAATGCATTAACCCCGAGGAGACCTGCCAGTGGGTAGCTGCTCTCTACTCACGGGACATGCGTTTTGTGCATTACCAGGTACTGTCATCAGATTTATTTCGTTCCCTAAGCCCACCATCAGACTCTTAGCTACAGTCAGCTGGCCTATTTTTGTAATGTAGAAGATCAGTGTATGCACAGAACAATGTTTCAAAAAGCATGGTTGTTTCAAGTACCTCTTTGGGTCAAAAAACTGTACTCATGAATCAGTAGAAGACACCTTTATGGTAAACTGCTGGACCTGCATGTCAGCAAGGTCTAATTCTAAACTCCAGCAGAAAAAACTAATCTTACCGAGGCATGAGAAAATTAAAAAGACAGGAGATGATGGTCCTTGAGTATTTGTTAGGATTTGTCAGATCACAACTCTGCAGTAAAATCTCAGTCAGCAAAATTAGTTTTCTTGAATGTTCCAGCTATGGTGAAAACTACACAGATTAAATATCAGTGAGCAGGGCACAGGTATCACTGATGATTTTTTGCTTGACAGACTCAGTTAGAAACAGTCAGCATTTTTTCAGTTCTCATTTCCAAATTCAAGTTATGGAACGATCAACATTTTTTAGTCAGATCAATTTATCGCTTTATCACAAGTCCCATGTGGGATTCTGGTCACACTGGAGCGAGCTGCAGGTAATCACAAAAATAGATGATAACACTACTGCTGTGTTTGCTTTCAAATAAGTCTGTACTAGTTACAGGAAAAAAAGTATTGTGATGAAAACCAAGCGCCTATATTTACACATACTGCAAATGCGGTAGCGTCTTCCTTTTTCTTTGCCAAAGTACCATTAGAGAGCACGTTGCAGAGTGGAAAATAGTACCGGTCGCTGTGTCCAGCGTAGAGCTGACCAAGGATCCCCTGAACTGCTGTGGCACATGCAGCAGCGGGCTCCGGGCAGCAGCCTGACCCTGCTGCGTGCTCCCCCCAGACGCTGAAGGCCCTCTTCCAGTACAAGCCCCAGAACATTGACGAGCTCATGATCAATACTGGGGACTTCATCTACGTCAACCCGACGCAGCAGTCCGACGTGAGCGAAGGCTGGGTGATAGGAACCTCTCATCGCACCGGCTGCAGGGGGTTTCTTCCTGAAAACTATACCGAGAGAGCCGACGAGTCGGACACGTGGGTTAAACACAGGTAGGTTGTGGTCCTCTCTGCAGGTGTTGGGGTTTTCATGGGTGTTTCTTCCTTTACGTCAGTCGTTCTTCCATCTGGGGAGCCATGGCAGCATTTCTCCTTGCCGTGAGCAGCCAGGTGGAAGCTAGAGGTGGCATGGGCAGAGGAGAAGGGGTCCTGGGGGTCCAGGTGGGATGCCAAGACTTCTGAAAGAGACGAGACAGGACACACACACCTCCATAGTTCATTAATTCAGCTGTTCAAGGAATGACCCCAGATCACTCTTGAACAACCTGAACATCCTAATGAATTTTAAAAGACCACGTTCTGTCAGGCAGGCTGAGCCTTCAGCCTGGCTCATCACTTTCTTCTTCTTCTTTTTTTTTTTCTTTTTTTTCTCCTCTTTTTTTTTTTTTTTTTTCTTTTTTTTCTCCTCTTTTTTTTTTTTTTTTTTCTCTTATTTCAAGAGCTTGCAAAGTTAACTTGAAACCACACACAGGTTACTCTACTACTTTGAGCCTCCCCCTTGTCTTGTTGATTCACCCCGTATCAGCAGGCATCTGTCTGGCTTCCTGCATTTTGCTCTGCAGCTGACAGCACAGCTGATGCTACTTGTAGATTAGAGCTGATTTTAATAAGCAGGGAGTTGTAGGTGCACTTCTTGCTGAGTCCTCAGAAACGAGGCAACCAGGTAGTGTTTCCTGCCAGAAGGTTGCACTTCAGCAGAGCTACACCCAGTATATGTCATCAGTTCATAATATTTTAACCTCTTTTTTACTGGGCATATTCCAAATCGAGAAAAAAGTGATAAAGTGGATTGCAACTGTGCAAAGAATGCTGAATGGAACGTGAATCCTCACTGAAAAATTCTGTATCCTGTAGACAAAATTATGACTTAAAAATCCCTTCTGTTTTGTGACTGCCTTTATATTTGTGTGTGTGTGTTGCTTCTGCTTTTTCTACAGGGAATATGTTTTTGTAACGGCTCCAAGACTCTTCACCCAAACTGAAAATGAACCTAATGTAAAGCTGAATGGAGAAGTCAGGAATCCTAGTATGTCACAGAGCATAACCAATGTACTTTCTCTCCAGGTAACTGTTTTTTCCTTTTCTTATCTCGTGCAGATATGTTATTAATTAAAAGCATGTAGTAAATTTAATAGTACCTTCATTTTTCTCCCTCATGTTTTCATGTTTTAATGTAATGCACATATATACATGCACACACACACTCATACTGTATGGTATGTAAATACAGGTAAATATTTTGTAACATATATGATGTATATTACTCTTGCTTTCTTTTATAAAACATGTTTTGTTCTTGTCATAATAGCACAACATAAGAGTTCTCTGCTTAAGTTTCTCTGTGCCCAGCCTTACTGGGCAAGCTGTGCAGAGGTACGGCAACAGGTCTGACGAGTGAGACACAGATGCCACTTGCCCTGACTTTCATATGGGCTCATAGCAGAGTAACTAAGGCAGAATTAGGCTCATTGTTCACTGTCACTTTTGTGTCATGGTTCTATGGTGGTTTATGTGGTCCCAGATATTAGCACATTAAAATGTTTCATCTTCTTTTGTATTATTAGATGCCTAGCTAATACAAATAACTGCATAGAACCACAGCAAGAGAACAACTAGCTGGGAAGGTTAACAGCACTGATAAGGTTAAGTTTTTGCCTCCATTTCAAAATCAACATGTATCAATTTCTTCCCAGGTTTTCTACTGGCCTTCTGATAGGAAGAGTAAAATAAATAAGGACTCTAGGTTTTTTTTTTACCTGCAGCACATTTGCGCCTGCACTGCATTTTTGGCTCTGTCTGGGATGCCAAGGCGGTCCTTTCTGGCACACTGACATGCTGCAGAAACCTCTCTCGGCTTGCTAGCCCCATGGCATCCCTTCTTGCTCTGCGGGGCGATAACCCTGGGTTCATTTGTGTTCACAACAGAGAAACTTGAGGGAACCTCCATGCTGGGGTGACCCAGGACACCATGTGTACAACAGTAAGACAAACTTCTGCATCAGCCCCATGTCCTTCCACTGGCTCTTGATTGCTCTTGGCCTCCCTTATCTAGTTTGTATCTGTGGCAGAGCCACTGCTTGGTCTGAGGAACACGTTTTGCAGATATGCACGTCTCCAGCCTAGAGTTTCCCCAGCCTCTGGGTCCTCTCAACCAGAAGAGCAAAACCACAAAACCTTGGTTTTAAACTCCAACCTTGTGGTGGTTGATTTGTGTTTCATGGCAGAAATGCAATAAGGTTTAGCAGAATACATGAATATAAATCTCGTACCACTTCTTAAGAATTCCCTTCTCTGCTGCTGAAGATACACATCGCTAACCTCAGTGCTGCGGCCGTAATGCTGCGATGGGTTACTGCTGAAAAAGTTCTAAAGCCTTTGACCTGTTCCTCTGTATCTTCTCATCTGATTTAACGTGCATTGTATACTAATCCCAAACTACTTAGAACTTATTTGTAATTTCATGCAGTCTGAGGAAAAAATAGCCTCAGGAGATCCAGGGTTACTGTTGATTTGATCACACAGTTATGAAAAGTGTAAAAGTGTTTTCATTGAGAAAATGATGACTTTAGTGTTAATCCTGGTGTGGAAAAGATCATTACCACTTAAATCTTAGCTAGTTTCCCTCTTGCTTATATGAACTGTATGATATATATTAAAATTATAATTTTTTTCCCACACTGGAATTAAAAGATCTGTTATCAGAACTACCTTTCACTAGTCTAAACAGAGAGTTAAAACCTAATCTGTTAGGTCCATGAACGTCAGGGATCTCTTTCACTTGACTTCAGTGGAGAGCCAGTCAGCCTTACTATTGTCCTAAAGATAAGCGTCGATTATAGCAGCTCCTTTCTCTCCCTCTCTGTGCTTGCTATAAACCTCCCAGGACAGGTCTGCCATTCCTTCCTCCACCAGGCAGCATCCAGCAATCCAGACTTTTCAGGCAGGTTATATACAATACCGTAACGAAACCCCCCTTCTACACAGCTGTCTCAGAATGCCGCCCTGCGAATATTGTCCTAAAGATAAGCGTCGATTATAGCAGCTCCTTTCTCTCCCTCTCTGTGCTTGCTATAAACCTCCCAGGACAGGTCTGCCATTCCTTCCTCCACCAGGCAGCATCCAGCAATCCAGACTTTTCAGGCAGGTTATATACAATACCGTAACGAAACCCCCCTTCTACACAGCTGTCTCAGAATGCCGCCCTGCGAAGAGGCGTGCTGGTGATGAGCCACGGGGGAAGAACAGGGCTTTGATCAGGTCTTTGGCAAATCTTGGCTTCAACAGTGCTTGACTGCAAATGGTGAGTACGATAATAGAAGGATCTTAGCAAATCCAAATCAGCCAAAACCAACTAACCTCTTTTACCCAGTAATGGGTAAATCTGAATCTCTTTTACCCAGTAATGGGTAAAAGAGATTCAGTCTCCTACATGTAAATGTAAAAACTGACACAAAAGAGTGAGTGACATTGAGGGTCAGGTACAGCACTGCTTTGACCTGAATGTAACCAGTATTTCTTAATGTCCTAAAGTCCCTCAGGTTTATGTGGGATAAACTCCGCAAAACAAGCGAAGCTCTTGTGGTACTGACAGGCGTGTGTCTCACTGACAGATGTATGAAACACAAGATCTCTACTGCTTGTTACACGGGGTGGTGGTTGTCAAAGCCCTCCACCTTTCTGCACTTGAGTCAGAATCACGGTCTGTGGATCAGAGTTGCAGTATGTCTCTAGTAAAACCTGGGGAAGAAGAGCAAGGGCAAACCATGGTGGACATGAGATGTCAGCACTGCCCTAAATTAAAATCTGAATTTCTGGGCCCACTCTCTCAAGTATGTTTTGAAGTGAAGAAAACTGACCCAGAACCCATATGTGTGAGGAAGAAGGAGGGAACAAGACGGTGTGAATTCAGGAGGGAGAACTTTATGCTGAAAGTGACCTTTGTTGTGCTGGAGATCTCCTGCATTAAGTGTGTGAAATTCACACTAGATAATGTGAGTGGTACCTTCTGACCACATAATCAATTCATTGTTTTCATTTTTCTTCAGCAGAAATTATTTTTTTTGTCTTTTTGACAATGGTAAAATAGTAGTGATATGAAGCAGATTTTTGTTTCATTTGAGCTCCACAAAGCCAACTTTTCACTATTTCCTGTCCCCTCTCCCTTCCCCTCCATTTGCTCCTTCAGAGCTTGCAAAAGAGGTGGTATTTTACTGGGACAGGTGATTTCCCAAACCAGTGTTGCCACCTTAAAAAGTGATCTCTTTAAGGTAATAGCAGTCACTGATTTTTTTTCATCAGTGAGACACTGACTACGTCAGTAGTATTAAAATAATCCTGTAGGCATCTGAGTTCAGGCGCTGCCCTGTGATCCCCCAAACTACTTAGTTATTAGCAGTCTCCTTGGCATGGTCTTGGCAGCTCCTCCTTGCCCACGTGGTTTCCAGGAAAGGTCTGGGGAGAGCACAGGCCACAGTTAGTCCCGAATGGACAGATACCATGCGTGTTTGAGGTGGAGGGATGAGAGATGAGGTCCTTGGGCAGATGCCCTGCTTCATCCCTTGCCCTCATGGCCAGAAAACAGGCCTTGACCTGTTTCATTTGCCAGTTGAGGTGTCGCTCTGGGATGAGTTTTCAGAACCAGGGTAACAAAGCACTGAACAGGCTGCCCAGAGAGGTGTTGGAGTCTCCTTCCCTGGAGACTTCCAAAAGCCACCTGGACTTGTTCCTGTGTGTTCTATTCTAGGTGATCCTGCTCTGGCAGGGGGTTGGACTAGATGATCTCTAGAGGTCACTTCCAACCTCTTCCACTCTGTGAATCTGTGAACCAGTTACCCAAACATCCAGATGGTTGGATGTCGTTTTAATGAAGCCCTTATAATGAAATGTCACCTATACATTCAGCTGCTGCCTCCCTTACGCCATAGCAAAATATCACACCTCGTTTCAGGAAAATACTACAGAGCAGATCTGAACTTCCCTTCCACCCTGCCGAAGCGGAAAGACGGTGTGAAACATTTTGAATATGATCCTCCTTTATCTTGCTGTGGTATTTTCCAGTCAAGACTTACAGGTAAGCTGTGTAATAGCCTACTGCAAATGCAAGGGTTTGGGAAGCAAGGCTTTCACGGTCTGCAAAAGCTCATGCTGGCTTTGCAGTAGAAAAATCTCCTAGCAGCACTCATTGTGGTAACACTTCTCCGTGGGCAACCGCTGCAAGAACTTCTTAAACAGTAAAATAGAGAGCAGGGCTGGTTGCTCATTTTTGAGACCCGTTCTGCCAGTTCCTGTCAAAGAAAGTTAAAAGAAAGAAGATGCAATGCTACCTCTACGGGGCTGCGTGTCTGCAAGAGACTAATGTCCGCTGCAGTTGTCACTGAGTGGGCAGTGAGGAGTGAAGGGGCTGGCTGGAAGAAGCAGCTTCATCACCTCATCACAGGTACCTGATTGTGGTATGGGTTGCCCTGGGTCAATTCTCTCACCAGATGGAGTTATTTCTGCTCCCTGACCAAGCACGCCTGACTGTGACAACACAAGGCTGGTGCAAATTCTTGTCTCTGATTCAGATATACGGAAGCAGCCAAATGCCTGACTGCTGTTTGCAGATTTGGAGTGAATTTCTGCAATTATCTTTCCAACACAAATTTTAAACTTGCTGTTGCCACCAGAGTAAGCTTTTTAGTGATCTTAGTCAGCCGATTGCATGAAAAATATTAATAGAAAGGGACTGTCACTCTATCCCATGTCAAATGAAAATTCTCTGTGCTGTTTTTTGAAAAGAATTTGGCAGTAGTTTCTCATCTGTTATGATTTGTGGGAGACTGACCCACTTTGCTGTTCCCATCCAGGGGAGGCTCTGCTGGAGCAGGAGGTGCCAGTCGGCTGCGTGTACTCATCACCCGCACTCCGCTGCATACAGACAGCACAACACGTACTGCAGGGTAAGGCAGCAAAACTGGCCAGCTGCTTTTGCCAGGCTGAAAATGCCTTCGTCAAACTCCTGTGAAGTCTCTGAGATGAGCAATTAAGAAGATGTATGACTTCGTGGTGGTTTGCTGTTGTATTTAAGCAGGGAAGACAAGGTGGTTCTGTCTTGCTGGTAATAATAGGCAGTCATAAACCTGCTGCCATGTATATGGTCTGGGGAGTAGGATCCTGTTAATTCTAGCCCTCACTAGTTAAAATGGAATCTAATGCTATTTGAAACAGAGGTGTTTCACATCAGGTTGAATTCAACATGAGTAGCTGCTCATCATTTCACCGCTGCCACCTCCTCCAGAAAATATTCTGAGCCAAAAAGCACTTGCACTGCTCTGAAATACATATATGTGAATCAGGGAAGACAGTTTTCTGCCTAAAGCATTTGCTTTTGCAAGCTAAACTATTTTAATGCCTTTATACTGCAGAACCTCTTTCCTTCTTCTCCCCCCTTGCTCTCCCTCTCTTCTTTTTTCCTTTCCTGTCCCCTCTGACATGTCTGTCAGAGGTTCACAGTTCATTACCAGGTTTACATCAGAATTACGATAGGAGTGCATTTCTTCTGAGAACTAGTGCCACTCAGTAACCTCTCTTGAGAATAATCAACAAAATAATGTCTTTTGACAAGAGAATTCAATTTCTAACAGTGTAGGACAATTTATTTTCCCACTGAGAACCACAATGTTATATAAAAATGATGAAAACATTTCTGGTCTAGAGTTTATTCAGATTGCAACATTACTGAGGTCTTTTCTTCTATCCTCTCATGTACCTTGCAAGTCATCACAAGAGAGCTCCAGAAATAATAAGAATGTAGGAATTTGTAGTGCCTAACATTAGGCAGACAAGAATATAATGTTGGCTTTGTTTAATCAACATGATCCCTCATTCGACACTTTTTCATTCATTAAAACATTACGGTGAACAGAGTAGAACGCACAGCACAAATATAACACTTTGCATGGACCTTTCTCTTCTTAATAAATATTTCTTCTTGCAGGGCTTAAATTAGACCAAAAAGTCAAAATCAGGGTGGAACCAGGACTGTTTGAATGGACCAAGTGGGAAGCAAGCACAGCAGTTCCTAACTTCATGACTCTGACAGAACTGGCAGAGGCCTCTTACAGAATAGACCCAAGTTACAGGTAATGGCTCCATATCTAGCTGTTGAAAGATGCTTTGGGGTTTTATCCCCTGTGGTATCTCTTCATCTTTTTGCTTGTCATAAGCCATTGTGAACACTGTAAAAAAATTGAATGATCAGTTCCCAAAATATGATATGTGGTCAGCTGTCTTGTGCCAAGGGCCAACTTTGCTGGTCTGGCACAGAGACACACGTAGCACACGGGTGCACCTGGCATATGCACAGACTTCTGATTCTTGTGTATGGCACCAGCCCTGCTTTCTTGTTGCCTTCAGATCACAGAATCACAGAATGGTTGGGGTTGGAAGGGACCTTAAAGACCATCTAGTTCCAACCCCCCTGCCATGGGCAGGGACACCTTCCACTAGACCAGGTTGCTCAAAGCCTCATCCAGCCTGGCCTTGAAGACATCCAGGGATGGGGCATCCACAGCTTCTCTGGGTATCTGCCAGCTGAGGCCCATAGTTTGTCATGCCCAAGGATGGCTGCATTTAGGCTTTAATGTCAGGTACCAGGAGTTTTGTTCTTACCTTTGGCTCAAGTGAAGCACACTAGAAACATGAAGAATAACCTGTTGGGTAAATAACCTGTTGGTTTTCAGCAGCGAAGAAATGTGATTTTAGAACAGGTTAGTAAGCCCTTTTTTTAGGGTCTGCAGGGCAACATCGGCAGGTCTGTCCCGCGGCCGAGTGTGAGCCCAGGCTGGGAGGTGGCAGGGAGCACAGGTTCATGTGCCTGTTTGTGTTACTGAAGCAACTTCTACAAGAGGAAGGGAAAGTGGAGAACCACCCCTGTGCACCACAGGGCAAAGCCATGCAGGGTCTGGGGAGAGAGAGGTGAGCCCAACATGAGCCAGCTGTCCTGATTTTAGGGGCAGGCAGGATAATGTTTCACTACAATAGATGTTTGTGCCAAATTTGGTTGGGGAAGGAGGTTGTTATGGTCTGAGTTGCTCAAAGATTAATACTGTGCTCAGCAAGGACTTTTTGGGGCACTCACAAGGAGGGGAAGGGGGTTGTTGATGCCTTTTCTGAGCGCTTGTAAACCACAGCAGGGCAGGAAATGATAAACCTCCAATTCAATCTAGCTCCCCATCTTGCTCACAAACCAGGCTGCTCTGTGTTTGCAGTCCACAGCCAGATCCAGGAAATTACTCAGCTGATAAAAGTGAGTGTATCTGGGGTTTCCTACATACACAAGAAAGGGGAAAAGGAAACTTCTCATGTCATAATGCATTTCTTACAGCCGAGCAAGTGTCATCATTTGAAATTGCATGAAAGAATAAAATCCTTCATTTTCTTGGGTCATGGTGCTTTCTGGTGTGTGTTACCATGGATAGACTGTTTCCTTTTTTTTTTTTTTCGCAATACAGAATCATTTGCCTCAGACTTCCATATAGAAAAAGGTGCAAATGCAGAGCAGTGGGAAGTTCAGAGGGGAAGCTCTGATGCAGAGCTAGCTTCAGGGTTCAGATCCCTTTCAGGTTCAGGCAAAAATAGTGTCTGAGCACATACGATGCCAGTTTCTTCTTGTCACATGCAGGGTTCAAAATCCTCAGGTCCCCGTGTATGGTTTTACCATATTCACCCACTGCAAATAACAACCTTCAACTAGGTAAAGTCCCTGATCATTCCTTGTCAGTGGTGGACCTGACACAAATTCTCCTGCTTCCAGTTCCCTTAAGAGACAACAGGAGTGGTGCTGAAAGTTTTGCTGCCCATGCATTGTGTGCTGAGATGAAATCACCTTGAGGTTCACTGAACTCAGCTGTAGACAGCTACAAGCTGGGTGCCTAAGCCGTGACGGTTAGCCAAGAGCCTTCTTGTTGGTAGAAAGGGGACTCCCAAGACAGTGATTTTCCATCTTAGAGAGCCTATGTCAAACACTTCAGAGGGCAATTTATGCTATCTTAAGGGGCTTACTTGGCTCCATTGATCTAGCCAGACATGTGTTCTAGGCAGCTAAGGGTGGCTGACATTGTCTGCCTCTCTCTCCTCTTGCGTTCTGACAGAAGCAGAGGGGTGGCAGATGCTCCCTGTTCCAAAGCAGCAGTGATTTTCCATCTTAGAGAGCCTATGTCAAACACTTCAGAGGGCAATTTATGCTATCTTAAGGGGCTTACTTGGCTCCATTGATCTAGCCAGACATGTGTTCTAGGCAGCTAAGGGTGGCTGACATTGTCTGCCTCTCTCTCCTCTTGCGTTCTGACAGAAGCAGAGGGGTGGCAGATGCTCCCTGTTCCAAAGCAGGATAAACTCTTCCTTTGCTGTTCCTTCCTGCTGATAAAGACTGCCAGTCACAGTATAAGCCACTTATTTCTTTCCTCTTTGCATGGAGGACACACCCTTCCTTTCCTCTCCACAACAACCTTTTTCATACTGTAATCACATCGTTCTTTAGCGTTTCCTCCAGGCTGAACTCTCTCCATCCTCCCTCGTGGGCTGTGCTTTCTGGGCCCCTGTTCACTGCTCCCCTCTGGATTTACTCTTGTTGGTCCTCATCTCATTTGCGCTGCAGCACTCACAGCTGGACACAGCAGTCCCACCGAGCCCTTAGCCTGGGCTGAGCACTCCTGTTGCTATTTAGCCTGAAAACTGCTTGGGCCAGTGCTGGGGATGCTCAGTTCTGCTGCAGGATGGCTGGTTAATAACAGGGTTAGTACTCAAAGGGCTCAGGTGCCAACAGGACAACACTTTAAAAAACTGAAATTACACCCCTGGAAAAAGGCAGACTAATTATGAGTACCCCAATATAGAGTTGTCCAACCTAGCCATGATTAATATTAGCTATGATTAACGATCCAGCATGAGCTTTTCACACAGTTTTACCACCTATTTTCTACTTCTGCCTTTTGTGCCAGCATAATGCACAGAGGACTCACCTGTGAAAGTACACTGTGATACCATACCTTACTACAATATAATTATCTAATCTCACTCCTGCCTATTCACTGAATAAAGAGACAAACAAATTGGGGTGAGGGGGAAAGTTTTTTGTAGAAAAAAATTAACACCCTTTATGGTATCACAACACACAGCTAACAATATTTGCCAGCCATAGCAGTGAACACCTCCCCTTCCCAGAGAAGACAGATTAAGAGACTTATATGAAAAACAAACAAAAAATGGAACTGCTCAGATACTTAGGGGCGGTGCATTGTGAATAATGTCCTTGGAAACACTTTTTTTTTTAACTCTAGGAGTGAAAGTCTTTACTACCCATTTGTCCAGCTATGCAGATATGTCTTGTTTGTTGTTGGTTTTGGTTTGCTTCGCTTATTAACACCGAGGTGCCAAATCTTGAAAGCATTCACATCATCAGTGCCTCGCTTTGGTCTGAACTCAGTCAGGATTGCTAGAGCTGGGCTGCCCTGCAAGTCTGCAGTCCATTCCAGGGCAGTGACCTTTGCCAGCAGAACTGCTCAAAGCACAAGCTTTGCTTAGGCATGAATGCTGCTTTAAATAATCTCCACTGCAAACTACAAATTTTATTAAAGTGTGGGTTTCCCTGCATCTGGTGCTTTATGAGCTATGGGGTTTAGCCATAAGATTTAATAGAAATTACTGGGGGGGGAAGCTAATGTTTCATGCAAGCTGAGGTAGCAGTATGTCAACCAAGTCAGTAGATAAACCTATATCCTTTTAACAGAGTGCCTTTTCTCTGATGTAGTCATTCAGTAGTGCTGACCATCTCCCCATATTCATCTAGATTAACATATCTTTGTGACTTTATTGACAGAGGTCACTTGCCACTCTCTTCTCTGGTGCCATCAGAAAGTTATGAAGAATACATAAGAAGAAGCTCTGCGGCTATAAAACAGATCACCACTGCCTGCCCCAGCAAAGGTAAAGGTTTCAATCTTTATTCTGACAGACACTTTCAGTAACAGGAAGAGGCAAAAATTTGCCAACAGGAGCACATTTGACATGAGTTGCTGATATTGCAGAGAGCTTAGGGTAGACTTTTAGTCCTTGTCCTGGGCTACACGGACTCAAAACATATGAAATTTACTAGACAGAAATGAAAAAGCAAAAGTAAACAGAAGAGAATAGAGTACTAATTGCAAGAGTATACTCTTTGCTTGGTCTTTCTACATCAGGATGTAGCTCAGCCTCCTTTTGGGAGAAGGGTTTTTTTCCTCTTTTCCTAGAAAATGCTTTCTCTCATTAGCTGGGATGCCTAGAATATACCTGAGTTTTTCTGACCAACACGATAGACCTCGCCACATTATCGGGGAGGTCTGCAAAGATGAACAGCCCCAAAAGAGCCTCATACCCATCTGCTGACAAGTAACCTGAAAATACTGCAACTCCTTTACTAGTTTTCTTTGCTTTCTCTGATGTATCAGGCGTCATCCTCATTGTGGGCCATGGCTCTTCCTTGGCATCTTTCACACGACCTCTGATAGGGCTCCCTGCCAGAGACAGCAATGACTTTGCCCAGGTGGTACGAAAGG
>NW_010232906.1:12305-20287 GCF_000690775.1 Eurypyga helias | reverse complement strand
AGCAGGAAGCTTTCTTTTTGTTTTGTTATACTTTTAATAAGGAGCCTGCTTACTCAGTGAGACATGCTTGCCAATACCAATGACATCAGCTTTGTCATTACAAAGGGAATCTCCTATAGTTTTAGCAAAGCACTGCAGGTCAAAAGAAGGGTTTTCTGCCAGTGAACAGTATGTGACTAGCATCTAAGTCTTTGGAGATTTGTCATCCAACTCCCCTGGAAAGTCAATGCCAGGTAACACCCACAGACAAGAGGCACATTTGGAAACCTCTCCATCTGGAGCTACCCTTCTTCCTTTAGAAACAGGGCTAAGTCTTCCGTCTCCTCCCTATGGTGTTGTGAGTGCAACCTGCAGCTATGTTCAGTGAGCCACTATTTAAGAAGTAGTGGGTTTTTTCAAGTCACTGTAAGTTCACAACTTCGGTGCTCAGCCACAGAATGGAGAAAGGTTTTCTTGGCAGCTTCATAAGTGGAGCCTGCGCTTGAGGCTTGGTTGCCAAGGTCTTTATTTTATTTGTATGTTATCACCAGTGGCAAAATTCTTCACGCTGGCTTTCCTTACCTTCTGCCTTCGTACGGCCAACCGGAGTCTTTAGGTATATTTTTTTACTACCACTGTTGATGCATAAGGAGTGAAAACATTTTGATCATTAGATCCAAATGTAACTGTGGGGTGATTACACAAGCTCAGCTATCACAGGCCTCCAGTCTGTTTTTAGTTCATCTCTAAAGTGGCAAAATGTCCTGGGTTCTCTTCCCAGAGCAGTCTTAGGGTTTGCTCTTTTCTGCCTCTTTCATGTCAAAGCGAAGACCCTGCTAGTCACTCTGCTGGCAAATTCTTTCGTAGATCCCGTCGCTGGGCATGTGTTTCTGTGAAGAGATTAAAGAGGAGAACAAGTGGCAGATGGTGAACCCACCAGTGAAGACATTAACTCATGGAGCAAATGCAGCGTTTAACTGGAGAAATGGTATCGTGGAAGATTAGAAGACCGGCTCTGCCTTTGCAGTCGTCAAAAATGAGCCAAAGACAGGTTATGGTTCAGCACAGTCCAGTGATTCATCCGGAAGACTTACAGAGGGTGGGAATTACCCTCTCTCAGTTGCTGAAGGACAGAAAAACACTTCCAATTTTGGTGTCTGAATTTTGTTTTTATTTCAGTGGCTGACAAGAAGTAACCTAGGAACTGGCATGCAAGTGAACAATAACTCTTCTGGTCATAAAGGATGTACCTTTTAACCTTTAAATGAGTACCAACCTTTAATAAATATGGAACTCTCTGATTACAAATTCCACTGCTAAAGGCACTAAAGTAGGCAATGTTGCATTTTCCAAGACCAAAATACATTCAGTAAGAATTGCTTTTTTTCATGCACTTGGATATTTTCAGACAAGCAGAGAAACTGGGACTGAAAAAAAAGTCATCTCCTACCCAAAGAGGAGACCAGCTCTACCTAAAGCTACTGGGTTTCCTGTTCACTTCGCCAGTCCTGCGAGAGCAGACAACACACTGACCACTTATTTATCTCTTCTACAAAGGGGGTCCATTTTCTATCACAACAGCTTCCCATTCAGTGATTCTCAAGAGATCCATATAGCAAAAGAGACTAAAAGATTCCTTTTGGAAGACAACTGAATTGATCATTTTATGGTTTCTGGGACAAAAAAGGTGCCCTGCATTACTGTGCTGATGACAAAACTGTGATGTGAGCAACTCTAACTGCTGGACACTTACTGAGGTGGCACTCGCAGGACAACATCTTTGCTTTGTGCTGTTCCATGCCAAATTGTATAAATGGGGACACACCTACCAGACAAGTCACCCAAATGTCTCTGTATCTCTTTTCTTGGTTATTTGTTTGGTTAAGGAAATGTAGCCCCAAAATTTTACACACAAACAGGAACATGCCTTTCCACAGAGGCAGATATCCTTTCCAAATTTCCTTTCTACTTATCGTCTCAGGTAACTACCTCTGGGAATGCACAAATGTTTCTCTACATGGGAGTTAAAAATGGAGATTTCTGATCTTTCTCAGCATGACTAAAAAAGTTTTCATTTTCGCTCTTCATTTCCATGCTCCTCCTTGACGTATCTCTGCATGCATACCTTTAACCTCGGGGTTAGAGCCCATCCAACGTTCAGGCTTTGAGGCTGAGGGGTGTTTGACAAACACCCTTATCTGTGGGCGTGGAGACTTTGTATCTCAGTCTTGCACCTGAAATAATGCCTTTTGGCTTTAAGTTGCTTGGGCTCTTGCTTTTCTAACAGCACTGTAATTTTAAAGTGAAAATCTAACGCCCCAGAGCAAAGGCAGGAGCTCTTCAGCTAGCGAGTGATGCAAGGAAGGTTATAGCACTGCATTGCTGGTTGCAGCCCAAGCACGAGATGGGTGGCTACAGAAACGGCCCCGGAAAAAGGTAAAACCCCAAGTACACAGCTGCTTCTTGATCTGAGGGAGAAGGATGCCACTGCAGTGCTGAGAAGACTGTGGCTTTGTTACTGCTCCGCACCTCACCCCTTCACGCGCTTGCTGCCAGCTGAGAGGGGCAGAGGCAAGGCTCCTCCGTGGTCTTCAGTGAGGGCTGTGAGTCAGAGGCTTAGCTGAGAAAGGAGCATACAGTACAAGAAAATCAGCACATAGGGGAAGAGGAAGGTGATGAGAGAGGGAACATCATCTGCACAGTGCTAACAACAACCAGCAAGGGCCTCCCACCACAGGGCCTGTTCCCTGGGGCTAGGCTCAGCCCTAGCTGTGGTGGCAAGCCCAACCACCCGTGGTGCAAAGCAGTCCCTTTGGGCACTCTGTTTCCTCACCAAAGAAGCTGTCCAAGTGGGAAGGGAGGAGGAAACGGGGACAGTGGGGCAATGGGGGTGGGATGGGGCAAGAATCTGGCCATGGCACGGCACATCTCCCATTTTTCCTGGGAGGTCCAAGCTCAGTGCCCACAGAGCTGTTGGCTCCTAGCTCATAGTGCTCCCATGGGGCTTTCCTTTCTATGAAATCTATTGCTTTTGGTGTGATTTGCTCTCATTTCATCAAGCGATTTCAAGCCATAGGACAGGTGTCATCTGAGAAGTTGTCACCCCAGACTGAAATGCCCATGTGAAAGATGGTCCCAGCTCTGACCAGGGCTTGGAGGTGTGTGGTACCGAGGTTGTGTGAGCATTGGGGTGTGTTTCTGGGTCAAGGTTTTGCTAGGGATACAGGCTCTGGATAGGACCTGGCTCTGTTTTAACACATGGTAGCAGCTGTAGTTGTTATGGTCCATGCTACTGTTGTCCCTCACCTCTGAAATGTTGCCTTTTGAGATAGCTTTTGCAGTCTGTATCCCAGGTTCCAGTCTATCTGCTTTCAGCCTTTTGAGTTGCTCCAGCCTTGGGACTGATCCCTCCTCTCTGCAGTGAGAAGAGACAAAGGCAAGTCACAGCGTATGCCTTTCTTCTCCATTGGGCCACATACCTATGCAACTATATTGCATGAGAAGAGGTCTGGAGCTTGGTGGCCTGGGCACAGAGGGTTGTTGGGGCAAAAAAAAAGCCTGTGTGAGGATAAGGATGGGTGGGAGCGATGATGGTGCTCCAGGTTCACACAGGAAGGGAAAATGCCTGCTGCTCAAATGACACCCTTTAAAAGCAGGGCATGATGGCACACTGCCCGCCTGGGGATGGAGCCAGGAGCAGATAAGGTGATGTAGATGAGAGCTGTGCTCTCCTTGCATGATGCACCTCCCTGGGAAATATGGAGGTGGCACTGACTGACAAGAAAGAGAAAAAGGAAGTTTCTTTCAGGAACAGGAGTCTTCAAAGCCATTTAAAAAGCTGGTCAATTTAAAAGCATTATTGGCATAAAATTTCAAGTGCTTTCATGAGAAACTTTCCCCTATCTTTTTAGAAAGGGGGTTTATTTCTGTAATACTCTTACCTATTAATCCTAGAATGTGCTGTAAATACCAGTTTGGGTTAAGAATCTGTTTCTTCTTTTAAAACACAAAAATATGACATCGCTCCCTTTACCTAATGACATTAGAAGTAATGTCAGGGTGGGTCCATTGTGATAAGTAACCTGTAAGAACAGCATCACCTCCTTTCTAACAGCTTTCCTACGCTACTGCCACTGTGTGCAACATAGCGATGAAATACTTGTCTTTGCTTTACTCCTTTTGGTATGCAGAAAGAATGTTACTAAATCCAGTTCACAGAAGTTTAATCCTATTGTCCATCCAGTGCCCATCGGAAACAAGCAGGTGCAGGCTGCCCTAGAGGCAGGTGCTGAGAGGGGATGTGCCCCTCTGTCTGGTAGGGCCTTTCTTACAGGTCAGGGGGGACATGGGGGAAGGATTAGACCAGCTTACCCGATCTTGGCATGTAATCAAAAGGCCCACAGTGCATGAAAAACACTATTTGAAAACTAAATATGCTTAATAGGCAGATTGCTAAGACACTTGAATCAGAATCCCACTATGCTTTTGTTTTTCAATACTGATGCACTCCAATGAATTTAACATCGGTGAATGCAATTAATTAAAACTCAGAGCAGGTGAGAAAGAGGGTTTGGGGACTTAAATATTTATCTTGTGGTTGTTGCTACTTCAGACAGTGCTGCGAAGGTATGGTACAAATGCTTAGTTGCAAAATACTTTAACTTATAAATACTCCCTTTTTTCTACCATCCAAATCAATTGAACAGAAAGAACAAGGAGCAGAAATAGCAAGATATTGAAACAGTATCTCAGTCTTAATAACAAAATGGCAAGGACAAGCTCTTCTACTCACAAGGACCCTGCTTTTAGCTTTCCTGAGACCCCATGTGAGCACAGGTTCACCTCTAAACCACACATTTTAGGATGAGAGATGAAATTATCTCTATGATGTACAGGGGTTCTTAGCTGTAAAATCTAGTACTTAGGAGAGAAAGAAGATGTGGTGTGTTCATAATATGAAAATAATAGCTGAACACAGGTGAAAAGAAGAAAATATCCTTGACAGCTTTGAATCTGGTTTTGTAATAAACAAAAGGAATAGGAAATTGTTTTCCAGTTTCTTGATTTTTTAGGCAACTTCAAAAAATAGATTTTGCTTTAAAGAAAATTGCAATGGAGTAATCAGATCTATTTCATTACGAAGTTATATACTTTAATAGGTCCTTTTAGTACTAAGGGAATTTGAATGTTTTGTTTATATCTTAAAAACTGAAAGTACGTATTCTTTTGATAGCGCAACACCTACAATGAAGTTAACCTATGGTGACACCTTGTGGGCAAACACAACCTCAGATTTACATGACTAGATAAGATCTGGTGTGATTGAGGGATGGGGAGGACAAGCAGCGTTTTTTTGGTTTCAAACAGGAATGCTCCTTCCATACACTTTGAAAGGACGGTAACATAGAAATGTGTAGCAACGTTTGGGACTACTTTTTAGGGAGAACTTCCTGGAGAGGTACTTGAGTTTAGTTCTTCTGAAAAGCAATATTTAAAAAAAAAAAAAAAATAAATCTAGGAATGTTTTGTTTCTGGGGTTTGTTCTGAAGCTTTCACCTTGTGCCAGCATTGATACTGGTGCAAGGTGAATGTGCAGTTCTGCTGACTCGGAACAGTAGTTGTTTCTATTCATTTTGCACAATTTTAAATCATCGGGTGGGGAGTAAAGCAGTTGGGTAAGTTTTTGACTGTCTCCTGAGAGGTTTGTTACTGAAATGCCTCAGAACAAAAGGAATTTTTTTTTTGAAAGACTGTATGCAGCTGTTTATTGTGAGTTCAGAAGGATGTATGGCTCTGGTCTTGATCTTTTAGTGCTTTATTTAGTGGGTGATGAAAAATTTAAATGTTCATGACTTTGAGCTTCAGAAGAGTCCAAAAGCTTTGACCAAATGGAAGGAATTAGCAAATCTTTTAATTTTACAGTCCATTTTTTTTGTGGAGATCACGAAGGGTCTGGAGAGCACTCCAGGCAACTCTAACAACTGTTTCGAAGAAAAACTTGCAGAAAAGCTGTGCAAAACCTGCAAAGAGCATCTCCTTGAGCTTCCTGGGAACTTGGTGAAGATACCCAGGAGACAGCATCTCCGACCTCTATGGATGCAAGGAATAAAATCAAAACCATGTTGTTAGAAGCACTTAACCTGATCCACTTGAAAGTGGCTCATTAATGAAACTAATTGTGTAATCGCACAATTGAAAAACCAAAGCCTAAATCTAGCATTTTGGGGTTTCTGAATGCCAAAATGCTACAGATTGGTGGGGGAAGCAAATCGCGATGCTACTAACACACGTATGATTTCTAATTCCCAGAAGGAATTTCTGTTGCAAATCTGTTCACGAAAATTGATTAATCCGATTTTGACAGACTACATAGAAAATACAATGACCTTATTTCTGTCTTTTAAAGCTAAATTTGTCTGATACTAAGATATAATTTCCCAGGTATTCTGCCAGGTTTCTCTTGCTATCTATAAGCTAGAAAGCTGAATAAGTCATATACAGAATGGAAAGTAGATGCAATATAACCTAGAATCCAGTACCAGCTTATTCCAAAGAACCTTGCCAAAGCATTAGTCATTATGAAAAATGGCAAGCTAGATGTATTTAAGAAATGGGATTTTGTGGCCCCACAGAACTTGTGTCAGGATGTTGTTAATTTACAACACACTGCGGTGTTCAGTTTAAAATCATCTGATACATCACTGTGCTTGAGGAGCTTCAGAAACTGCCCCAGGGCATCAAAGTAATGGTGCTATTTAGAAAAATCTCTAATGAGTCGTTTGTGGAAATAACTCTGCCAGTGAAAACCTCTGTGATTGTGTGGGTTAGCAAATGGATCACAAACAATTGCCTTCACAAGCGGAGCCAAGCTGTGTATTCCAGGCACTAGAAAACGGTAAACGCATAAATCTCTTTTACAGCTTTGTTTCCACTTCACGTACACAATAAAACTTCAGACTCTGCTATTCTGCAGTGCTGAGATGCAAAGACACCTGCATCTGAGCTGTAGTTTCTCACTTCGCTTGCCCACACGTCTCAGCAGCGTTCAGTGCAGAGATCTTTGTGCCCGTGCCACACCTGGAGAGATGCTCTGGGCACAGAGAAGCAGGTTACAAGTAACCTCTTTGGTGGGCCTACAGGCTGAACAAGGCAGGTTACAAAAGACTCTTTCAAGCGATGTCATCTTTTGGGATACTGTACCGGTTTTGGCTTGGATGGAGTTAATTTTCTTCATAGTGTTCTGTAAGGTGCCACGTTTCGGATTTGTGACCAAAACAATATTGATAACACATAGGGATGTTGCTGAACAGCGATTATACAGGGTCAAGGCCTTTGCTGCTGCTCACGCTGCCCTGCCAGCAAGTAGGCTGAGAGGGATGTGGGAAGTTGGGAGGGGACAGCGGACCCCAACTAACCAAAGGGATATCCCAGCCCATATGTTGCTGTGCTCAGCCATAAAAGATGAAGGAAAAAAGAGGATCCCTTCAATTCTCTCTCTGATCCCATTGTATATTAGATACCCATTGGTGTAAACCTGTGACAGGTATGTATGTGGGGAAGTTGTCAGTTCAATTATAAATGCCACTTTTATGTCTCCTTAGCCTGTTTCCTTCCCCTAGCATTTGATTTCCAACATTATTACCCATTTGGTATAAGTCGCCAGGCTGAATTCCTTTGGAAGCCACTGAGGTGAAGGGCTCTGAAGTGAAGGATCAAGTTAGAGGACCCTTCCTGAAGAAGCAAAACAATGGCTAAATCCACAAAGGGACAAGTCTCTACAAGCACCAGGGAGAGAGAGGGAGCCCCAACCCTCCCCCCTCCCCGAGCAGGAAGGGTAAGGTGCTGAAGAGTGGCAGCTCTGGCTCAGCCGGGGCAGGGACAAGAACGAAGGTGGCCAACCCCCTCATGGACAAGGGCATCCCCTGCAGAGCGTGAGGGACCCAGAATGTGGGAACAACATGGGCAGACAGGGTGTGGCACGGCCATTGGCACAGGCTGGGCAG